>NC_080466.1:2785000-2907500 GCF_030265055.1 Doryrhamphus excisus | reverse complement strand
AAAAATAGGTCCTCCAAATCATGCAATTTACTTGAAATGGTCACCCCTGGTGGGAAAAAAAAATTTGGCCACAATATTTTGACCAAGACAAGGTCAAAATATTAGATAAGAGCTCTACATATGGTAATTCTATATCACTACAAACTACAACAATAATAAATGCATTGTTAAATTCATACGTACCTGACTGTGTCATTCAATAGCGAGCATGAGATTGTTTATTGGATCTCATTAGTGTCCGGTTGCACCTACTTTTGTGGATGGTGGCAATATGAAACAGTAATTTTCTCCTTTCTATCTCTCAAGTCAATTTGAATAATAGATCAAGAAGCCATGCGTGTGCAAAATTCTTCCACTCCAACAAAAGCCTGCTCCTTTGTCTACTACGTGCTTCTATCTGATCAGCGCCATTCATTCTGCCTTTTAGACAGGAATTTAATTAGACGAGAATATCAACATTAAAACACATATCTGCAACCCCCCCCCCCCTTTCACACTCTTTGTTTCTAGTACGCACTTCCCTACAGCTGGTGAGAGTATGGTTTGTGGCGGCCCCTCCCCAAGCTTTGAAACAAGCCAATAAGAGAGCGCGTCAGCAAAATAGACCCCCTTCCTCCAACACACACATCCCTCCTTTTCCCTTACTACTCACTCCATCCATTCCCTACCCCATCCCCCAGAGTCCTCTGTACATCCCATCCCCCTTTTCTACCTACTACCCCTAACCCACTTACTCATCCTGCACCCCGTCCCTTCACATCCTCCACTTTCTTTCCAGCTCCCCAGTCCTATTCCCTTTGCTTTCCTCCCACTCACCCCTTTTCCTGGACACCCTTTCTTTTGGCTCCCTCCCCTTCATTACACCCACTCGCCATTTTCCTTATTCCCTTCTCTGCAGCGTCTCCTCTTCCGTCTCTGTGGCCTTATCTTGTGAATATCGGTAGCACACTGGGTAAAAAATTGATCCTCCCCGCCTGTCTGTGGCCACTGCCACAGCACATTAGCCAGTGTGTGATGTGTGCGTGTGTGTGTGCGTGTGTGTGTGTGTTGTTGCTTGAGGGAGAGAAAAGTAGAGGGAGGGGTAAGAGGGCTTATTTGCATATCATCAAAGTAGGAAAGGGGAGCATAATGAGGAGAGAATGCCTGTGTTATATGTGTATTAGGCGTGGTGCTGATGGGTTGAGGTTGAGTGTGAAATTACTGACCGAAACTAAAAGTGTTGGAGTGTTAAGGCGGAACGGTCCGGGGTTCAGTATACACACATAAAGTCATTTACAGTAATAAAATACAACAACATATATGCAAAGTACAAAAGCAGTACTGTTTTAATCTTTTCCGGTGAGCACACATGCCAACACGCCTTAAGAGGCATGCAAAATCCCGTCAGGGGTCTCGAAACCTTTACAACCTTTACAAAAAAATGGAAGGATGGAGGTTCACCTACAGTTGCATCACAGCTTTGTGTTACAGGTGACAAATGAGGTCACTGTTATTGCTAATTTTGGTGTCAGTCCAATACCCAGTCAACAGAGCGCCATTATCTACAAAACCAATGCTGCTACCAATACTTTTTTCTTCACTTTAAATTCTCAATTATTTTCTAGGACAGAATTATTTTTTTTTTGCTAGAGGAAGTGATTATATTTATTAATTTATCTGTACTGTACAGACTGAATTTCAAACTGAAACCAGGAAAATGCACCAAAATAGAGAGCATTGAAGCGCATTCAAGAGGCAAACTGTATGTCGACTACTATAAATTTAACAATATATATATAATATCAACAAAACAATTGCTTTATTCACTTTTGTTAGATACAATTGTCTCAGGAATATAAAGTCGTAAAACATAGCTAATCAAAAGCAAAACCTATTGTTGTCTTTTTGACCCTAAAGCCTTCCAGTGTCCAACAACATATTCCCAGACTTTTTAAACACCACAACACAACACAAACACAGAAATCTGTGAAAAACATATACCAAAATCAATGAATAAATACATAAATACACATACTAGTAGAAGAGAACTGAAAAATGTCTCATCACAGTCTCATCACATCGGTATTGTTCATATGCCGATACTACCCTGGGAAATTGATATTTAGATTGATCCACCACCCCCTTGTGACAAAGCTAATAATTTTTTAATTTTTTTTAATGTGAATTTAAGATTAATACTTAATGCTCAACATGTGATGTCTGCCAACAGAAAGCCACAAATGGCCCCTGGGCCGGACTTTCGAGACCCTTGCCATTTAATGTGACCAAACTTTTCAAATGATTTAATTTTGACAACCACATTGCAATTGTTTGTACCCATAGAAAATAACAAGAGACTTCTCCAAACGCGGTGAACTTTCAGCACTGAATGAAACCGCAGCAGTGGGTAGGTAGGTAGCTTGGTATTTGTAAATAAATAATTTAAAGCCCCAATTTTAGCCTGCCTCTTTGCCATCCAGCTTCTGTTTTAACAGGCACTTCTAATCAAACGCAGATCCAGACATTAGTTTCAGTGGCCTCTTACATTAATTATTTCGACCTAGAGATAATATGGTAGTCATTACTCGGCACAATAACGTCTAATCATTTGTGTTGTTTTACATTGCGGAAGTATTTAACGAGAAATGATGTATGTGTGCTTGACAAAGCGGGGATCGATTGCTCTAGTCTGGTACAATCCAACTTGAGCGTAGAAGGTTCTGTCACATTTCACGCTGACACCGAGAGCTCACACACACATGCTCTAATATCGACAGATTGGGAGCAACGTGTGCTCACATTACCGGTAAGTTAAAAACTCTAACATTTTAGAGAACATCTTAAACCCTGAACAGTGCTTATTTTAGCATAGGTTCTGCGTTTGTAATTGTAGATTGGTCACTTTAACAAAAAAAAAAAAATCCCACCCTCCTTTGCTGTTTCTGGCTCCGAGGAGAAACAGGACCGGCTGGCAAAGTCAACGCTGATAAAGTTTTTATTCTTACGAATTTCATTATTTTTCCACTCACAACCACGCATTTTAAAGGTATTCTAGGCGTGGGTGGCAAGCAACTGGATTTTCTCCTCTTCGCTTGTGTGTTGGTCGTTGTCGGAGGAGGAGGGGGTTGCTATAGCTTTTCAAGCTAGCGAGCGGAATTACGCAGGCGGGTTGAAACAAGTTTAAATTATTACAAAAGTGGTCAAAGTTGTTCCTAACTCAATTCGGATATTAACCGGGATTGAAAAGTGCCACCGTGTGTTTTCTTGTGTGGTAAAAAGGACCTTTACCACACACTACGTTCCGCGCACATACATCAAACATTAGCCGAGTGAGAATGGCTACATATAGTAGCTAATATGTGTTTTTAATGTGTTTAAAGTTGCTTGCTTTGTCATTTTACCTCAAAGGAGGTGGTGAGTTGTCGTTTAAGTCGACCCCAACCTCTTGTAGCTGACGAACCCGAATTCAATATGTCAGTGGTGTCCATAGTGCGGCCCGAGGGCCATTTGCGGCACGCCGTTGCTTTATTATTGGCCCACAGTTTTTTTTTTAAAAAGGGGGCGGGCATAGAATAACTTAATGTAAGTAGAAGTGAAAATAAGTGCAAATATTGAGACTAATTCATCATAACACAAAGGCTTATGTTTCAAGATACATAGCCATTTTAGCCAGAAATATTTTATATAAAAATATCAAAGTGGTATCTCTGCATTCCTAGATTTTTCTGTAAGCGTCACTCTGCTTTAGATATACACCCGGGGAAAGTAATAGATGTTGTTTAAGTAATAGATGTTGTGCTGCAGCTCAACTGAACTGTATATATATTTTTCATTTTAATCAGTGCCTATACGCCTACAAGCATCCTCTGAGTGCAAAGCAGTCAAACGCAAAAAAAAAAAAAAAAGAAGAGAGGAAACCAAGGAAATCCCCAGAAAGGAAATGCCAATCGCAGCCACTGGACAGCCAACGACTCAAGAGCCCAGAGTTTACCCCCGACTGCCCTCCACCCCGGAGCCGGTCCCTAAAGGGGCTGATTTATTCGATGAGGCGGGGGCCGCGGAGTCACCGGAGCGAACAGAGTACGGGGGCGTGGAGGGGGGCAGAGGAGTCGGGGGCTACAGTTACAGCCACAGCAGCACACGGAGCCTACAGCCCGCATCCATCAACAGTCCTCCACCGCAGTCTCCAGCCGCGTCCTCCTCCTTTCTTTTCCACTCCCTCCACGGCCACCAAATGGCAATGGAGCCCCCTAGGACTCGATCACGTTCTCGATCTGGATATTACCAGCAGTATAATGGTGGGAATGGAATTACTGGCAGCGGAGTCATAGGAACTAACCAGCAGCCGCACGGTGCCGGTGGTTGCTTTCCACTTGGGGCTCACAGCAGCCACGCAGAGAACCAGCAGCGAGCCCCGGGAAGTAACGCCTCTCCGGTCATCCAGAGACTTCACTCGGTTCCTGGTGCTCACCGCATCCCGGCTGAAGGTAAACAGTTTAGTATCTCAATCAATGTGTACAAGTAGAATGTTTCGTTAGACTCTTCTCTTTATACTGCAGCTAACTCAAGACCAGGTTTAGGTACAGTACAGTCCAGTACCATCTTGGCTATGATGTCAGGACAAGAACACTTTCCGGGAACCAGATTCAAAACACATTAACTCAAAGCAAAGTAAAGAAAGTGACATATACACAAAAATAATACTATTCACTGATATTGTGGTGTGAGGAGTATGCTAAAAATTGGCCACAAGTACTCTCTGTGACACTGACAGCTCTGTGCACAATGCAAAATGCATGTCCAGGGAGCTTATTTAGCGCTGATATAAAACCCCAATACAATTATTCTAAGTAGGGATGCTCCAATCGATGGGCCACCAATTGGTACCGGACGATTTCCGGAAAGAAACATGTATTGGCATTTGACGATAAATGCCTTTCAAAACGGGCGGCGACGTGACACGTCCTGGCAACACAAACATGACATGAATGTGCACGTGCCGTTTCACGTCGTGTTGCTAATGCCCGTATTGAGCCGACAAGGGACGCACTCGGTCCCGTGTTGTTTCCAGAATCATTGCTAGTTTGTAAAACGTCAATGGTTTCACTTTGACAGCTTGACACGGGCTATGCCATCTGATGCCCGTGTGTTTGATCACTACCCTTGTCAAACCTATTGGTGTTTGACTTTTCTCGCATCTTTCTTTACACATTTTGCCTAGCTCTCAATGGCAGCAGCTAACCAGCCAGCTAGCTAGGATTATTCGCCGAGCTTCTCGTCTTCAGATTCCAAATGTGATAATGGTAATGGTTTAATTTTATTTGAACATGCATCAGGTTACAATTGAGTGCATCACATAATCAATTCACAGTTCCACATGTCCAAAAGGAATAAGCAAAGCTTATTAAATCCTACCCCTCCATCTGGTACTTTTACAATCAGTAACTGTTACATTTGTTCACTTCCTGTCTTTCTCATATAATTTTTAATTTGTATTTATTTATTTTTTTTAAATTGTTTTATTAGTTTTATTCATTTTTTTGACACATACCGAAGTATGAGCTTATATGACCATATAATGGGTACCACACTAACAGTCAATATAGTGATACATATAACACATCATGACTGGTTCATCCTTGTATTTAGCAAACATCAACCGCTCGTATTGTTTCTTGAATTCACTCATCGTTCTGCATTGTTTGAGACTTTGTGAGACTGTTTGAGACATTGTGCATGTGACTTAGTTTAAAAAAAAAGAAAAGAAAAGGCAATGCGGTTAGTTTGTAGCCCGTTTTTGTCCCACATGGGGAAGTGGCTATCATGCTCATGGAATACGTACTAATTTTCAAGTGTCACTGAACAATTTTGCTCTCTTTTTGTCCAACTAATTTTGCATTGTCCTCAAAACATCGTGTGTGGTTGTTTAATCAATACAAACATAGTATGTCCATCCAGCCTTATGATACTATGATACTATCACAGTGATTTTGGGTAGCTCACAAAGAGTCAAAGAATATTTGCTTCAACTCTTAGTAGTTGTTTATAATAAGTGGTAAATTCAGAATTTATTCCTTTTGTATACTGTCTAATGATGGTATGAGTATAATGCCTAATTTTGGTATCTTGAAGTGATAAAATTATTGAACAATTTATTTCCCATGTATTCATAGTACAAATAGTAATAGTACAAAAAATATAGGCAAAACAATCCACACAAAAGTTGTTGTTTTTTTTAAATAATTACCTATTTGCCATACAGCATATGCACATTACACAGTTGAAGAAGAGTGACAGCAATCGTTTTTTGTTTTTTTTAGCAAGCAATTTGTCATGAAAACCCATCTTATTGTTTTAGGATTCATAGTGACACTGTAATCTCAAACACGACCCTTTGGTGTGATTGTTGCACGCTACAACAAATACCACATAGGCCGCCTGGCACGTCATAACCAAGCCAGTTACAACACTGCATTATTTCTGCCGGGGTACTGCAATGACGTCAGTCTCCCTCTGGGCTCCTTTGATTGACAGAGGCAGCATTGCAACGCCCCAGCAGCAGTAACCAATGAAATGTTTTGCTAGGATGAAATGCACTTTGGCATGAAGTTAAAATAGCTGTGTTTTTATTTTAAAGTCATATTGGTACTTACTTATTACCTAACTTTTCAGTGGTAAGTTGTTTCAGTGAGAGAAAAGCAGAAATACTTAGTCCTGTCCTGTGTGGTTGCACGAAAGCTAATGTCATTTAATGTAATTCCCTCCCTTCGTCTCAGTTATTTCAAACCCTTTTGACGCCAATTCTCCTTTCATATAGTGTGATACGTTTTGCTCTATTTCTGGTTTATTGTCATTTTTGTATATAACTTTACCTCCCATTTTGGATGATTAACAATTGTCCATGCCTTTTTTGCCTGGAATACAAGATCCAAAGTGAAATGGATTAGAACACGGAACAAATGCTTCTAGCAGCCGCAGCAGTAGTCCAAATGTTTAAGAACATTTTTCTCAGCTGGTCATCCCAATTCTGCACCATTCTTCACCACAGTCATCTCTTAGTCCCCTTTGGTTCAAGCAACCCTCTCTGTACCCCTCTGCTCTATTTATGTTGGCCTCCTCCTGCACATTTGTCTAATGGAAAGATCATCCTAATGGACTGCCTGGAGCAGCAGAGGGAGAGACCCTTGTGCCACTTTCTCTACCTTTATCCCACCACTCTGTGCCTATCCGCTCCATCCTTCTGCCTGCAACAGAATTGGAAACATGTACTCTGTTTTGTACTTTCCTTTGTCTTGTCGTCCAGGCAACCCCCTCTTGTTTGGAAAAGAAAATCTCCTTTGCTTGGGTTGACCATGTAGCCAGGGTTCCCGTTATCACTTTCAATAAACAACAAAGCATCTTGGTTGGTCAGCAACAGTCATGGGAGAGAAGGTGAATGACCCTATGATTGCGTAATTGGCCAATATAAACGAAATCTACTGTTAAATGCGTGAAATGGACATAATGTCAGTGAAGTTGATAGGTTTTTTTATGCAGTGATCCCCCTGGACCCACAGGTGGTGAACTGAGTGAGTCACCAATGGGGAAAATAAAATTGTAATCTAAATCATTTTGTTGTTGATATGGTATGATTTGGTTATAATTAATGGATACAAAATAAAGTGAACAAATTTCCAAATATGAAATTTTACAGATACAATTAAATATAATGAAAAAAATCGAGATAATCCATGATAAGGTAAAACCATTGCGATAGTTTGGTGTTTTGTCAGACCTGTCTACAAATTTACACTGTGTTGTGTTTTACTGCTTGTTTACTAAGTCTTCCTTAACCACAAGTGTGGACATTAATTTGTTGAGGATTTTGTAGGAATGTGTGCAGAAACTGACATCCCATTCGAAGAGTTAGTGAAACCACATTTGTTTCTGAAATATTCTGCAACATTGTCCACACACTCTACATTGGTAAGATAAGTGTAGAAGGTCAACAGAATTCTAAAAAATTCCAACGGAAAAAACAGCCCTACATTAGCCCCAGGTCCAAGGTTTGGGCTGCGATCTGGTTGGGGAGAAAAGAACTCTTTTAGACGTGACGGAGTGACTGCCAAAGGTCACTAAAAAGCCTTAAGCCAAGGGGGAGAAAGAAAGAGAACCAGAGTTAGTGGAAAATTGCAGTGCGTGGGTTAAGGCGAGGTGAATGTAAAAGAGGTGCCAAAGTCGGGGATAATAATGGAACGACGGAATGATTAGTGCCAAGCTCTTCCAAAGGGGAGCAACCTTTTTAATTGAGATGAAGATGCAAAATAAAACTGTTCAGCCCTGAAGAGGTTAGGATACTATGATTAGGGAAAGAGCGGGAGTTGAAAATGATTTGCCGGAAGTGGCAACAGACATCACGGATTGTATAGAGAACGGAGACAGGAAGTTTTGTTGCACGGAAAGGCATGTATAATTGTTAAATGGAGGAGATTGATTGTGATTTTGCAACTTGACTAATTAGGGAAGGCTCACCATATTCCCATGCACATGTTGGCCGCACAGTGATCTAGTGGTTAGCATGATGGCCACACTGTCAGGAGATCGGGAAGACCTGAGTTTGAATCTCTGCTTGGAGTTGGCATGTTCTCCCCATGCGTGGGTTTCCTCATGTTAGGACAAATATGCTCGAATGGTTGTTTGTCTATACGTGCCCTGCTGCTAAAATAAAGTTGCTATTAACAGCTATTAGCTGCTATTAACAAAATAACAAAATATGGAGTGCCTGTTCAAGAGGACATTTAAAAATGTCCGCAACTCAAAAATAAAAATGAGACACAGGCACATCCTTATTTTGTGGCAGGACTGCCAACCTGTCAACTGCATCAGGCTTCGCAGCTGTCTAACTACCTTGTACATTTGTATATACATACATTAGATCTGGTTATGTAAATAATAATGACTTGAAAGTCTTACTGGACATCGCAAGTCCGTCATTTTCAGCAGTTTTTTAAAGCAGGTTTTTCCACTCTTGCAATGGGGACCATCTATTAGCAATGTGATAGGTTGCTTTTCCTTTTAACGAGGACCACAACAGGAGCTCCGTAAACATCGCACACATTCCTCACATTTGAATTACAAATACTAATATTTTCATTTGAATTACATAACTGTAGAAACTGTCTTGGGCCTGCACTTTACTCAACAACCTGACAGAGGGTGAAGTGAGAGAACAATGATGGATGACATGCAATAAGTTATGAAAGGGACACGCCAGTGCAAATCTAATCAACTAAGAGAATTTAGTTGACACTGGGACACTCAATGTTGTCAGACAGGTAGCTATAGCTCACGTCGGCTTTTCAGATAGATGCCATTTCTTCAAAAGCTTAGTATTTGTAGTAGCAGTTGTTGCTGCTTCATCAAGGAAGTGGTTTTGGAGGAGAAATTTGACATAATGTTGCTGTATGCAAGAATAAATTGTTTATTTAAACACCCATTTTATCTTTTTGTTCTTGGTGTATAGCAGATTGCATAATTACTCAGCAGTTGTAAACTGGATTCGCTAAAGTATCGGTAAAGAATAAATGTTGGGCAATTATGTAGGGCGTGGGCCCCAACAACCGGTATCGGTCCGTGGGCAGCCACCCCACCCCACTCCACTCGTCCGCTGGAGATTTGTGGCAACGCGAGCCACAGTCGGTGGGTCCAAAAAGACTGGGGACGGCTGATGCAGAGGAAATGCAGAAGGTGAGATTAACTGTTAGGCAGGTAATGGCTGGGCAGGCGTTACTTGGCTGCCTATTTTGAGCTTGTATGCTAGCTTGCTACTCAATTCTGTTTTGTGCCAGGGTGTGAAGTGCACCTTGACATGTGTTCGTTATTTTCCATGAAATGTGAGATGCAAATACTGCAGGTCATTTTCAGTCTAATTTGTCGTTGTAGAATGATCAAGTTGGTGAGTCTATGGGATGCTTCATTAGGCACAAGTGATGGATAGAAAAATTGGCAAAGATTATGTACTTTTGTCCGCATTTTGACCATATTTGCTTTCATTTCAGTGAATGTGTTAATGCATGCATATGCAGGTGGGGGGTATCCCTGAGGGTCAACGGTCCAAATTGGCACCATTCACTCTGCGCTCTACTTTGTGACATTCTAATTATATTTGTAAAGGTTGATCTCTGAGATTGAACATGCAGGTTTCGCGGTTATTTGGTTCCAGACCCGACCACGATAAGTGACTTTTCACCACGTAGAATTCAAATTCAAATGGACCATACTGTATAAAGCATTACATGAAATAGAAGTTTATTTGCATAGCACCTTACAACATCCCTATGGTGCTTCACAACAATAAAAACTGAAAAAATAAGAACATTGAATAAAATGTAACCAGAGCTCCGTGATAGACCGTAGCGCAGGTGGAAGGGATTTCCCACAGCTTTGTATCATGGCTATTGAGAATATCTGACCCTTTCTGGCTACCAATTATCTACTGCCTGTCACTGACATTAGAGAGAGGGGCATTTTAATGGCGGGAGGCTGCAGGAGAGAGGGTCCGTGAAGATCATGGACACAGATGATGTGATAGGGAAAAGCATGAAAATGTGGATGCTGTGAGATAAAGCGGCAGGGATGCATAAGAGAGAGAGACAGGATGGCAGATAGGGAAGGGGGCTGGTGTCAGGGAGGGAGGGTGATGAAGTGATGGGGGAGTGCGAGTCGGGGGGTGTGTGTGTGTGTGCAAGAAGTACGTCTGAGGGGAAGAGCAGAGGGGCCAGAGAGGAATGAAAAAGGGAGGAGAGGTGAAGGAAATGGATAGAAATAGCTGATGCACTCTGAGGCTTACAGAAAATCAATAGCAGTCAAGGGGGGAAGCCACAACCCCCACCCTGTGCCCTCTTCTCTTCTCTTTGCTTAACTCGTTTCAGTCTTGGATTTTTCCCCTCAACTCATCCTTTCCCTCCTCAACCGTCATTTGTCTTTTGTGCTTTTTGTCCTCTCCATCTCTTCCTCCACGTTGTCCTTTGCTTGTATCACACGTTTCCCATTCCTTGAACCTGTATGAGTTCACATCACACTTGTAGCGCAGCGCAAGATGTCTGTGTCAACACTCGGCGCTGTCATTTCTCCGAGATTGGACACTTTTGTATAATCTTTGTGAAAACAATCCTTGTTTTTCTGCTGCAAATGAGTGCCAACTGGTAGAAACGCTGTCAAGAATTGGCTTGCCGGTGGCCAACTCGTTTCACACACACAGTTGGTACCGGCTAAACTGACTTTGTGCCGGTAGCTGGCAGGATGAAGTGTGTTTTTCTCAATTGGAACACACTGGTGCGTGTTTCTCACAAGCAGCTCCTATTTGTGGATAACATAGACATCAGACAGTCGAATGTAAAAATTGAATTCACTGATTCTAAATGAATCCATAGCATAATCCCACTATACTACCGACCATCTACAGACTCGTAGCAGAGAAGCTAAAGTGTGTGAAGTATGCAGTCCGTGTTCATCCAACAGGGACATGATGTCATCCAAACATTTTAAACCTGTACTCCAACTCCTCTGTTGTGCTTCCGAGGGTGGCTGCGACTGAATGACTGCCCTCTGACTCTATTTACCGGACTCTGACAATGTGCAAGCAAGACCTTATTCAAGAAGCGAGTGAGATTTTCGCCCATTGTGATTGGTGAATGAGTGTTCCGCGCAAGAGTGCTATGCAGCGGCTCGATCCCGTGAATACATCACCAGTCACCACCTTCCCCAAATCATCTCAATAGAAATGGGCTTTTAGTTGGTTTGCTGTACACTGTTACTGTTTACTTACCTCAACCTTTTTCCATTCATTTACTTTTTCTTTTTTTCTGATGGAAAGCTCTTTTAAGGCTTGACAAATTCAGTGGTTCAAACCCTCACTCAGACAGCCTCTGCACCCCCCCTCCTCCTTTGTTTTCAATCATGGATTTTCTTCAGAGGAGCACTGTGAACAGGAAAAAAAATCAGCAAACCAAAATAAACAGTTTTTTTCATAGACATTTTTTTTTGTATGTATTCCTTTTTTAGTTCTCAATTTATATAGTAAAGGTGGCCTTGTGTGGAGTGCCCTTGGGAGTGCTTACCCTTGGACCGTACTAATGCCACCATCTGTGGTGAGGGCGTCCCCAGCAAAAGGCGCACTCATGACAAAGTGGGGAAAAAAAAACTAGCTATACTGAATAGACAACCAAGACAGTGAAAAGATGAAAGAATTGTGGATAAAAACAAAAGAGTAAAAGTCTTAGCCATGATGCAACTCCCGTTTATCATCAGAAAGCTCTTCTAATCTGGGATTATTGTTTGTATTTTTCATGTGTGTACGGATGCGCATGCGTCTCCAGTGTCTCTGATCTCAAGCAAGACTATGCCATATGTGTTTGTCACTTTGGTGCACCACAAATAGACATTTTGCACAAACATGTTTTGTTTTTTTCATTGCTGTGGCCTACGGTATTATTCTAACCCTGCATGAGAACAATAACAACAAAAGGATTAAATGTACATCTGTAGATGGAGATAAACAAGAGACCCCCCACAGTGCTTGGCTATGACAGCGCTATCAGTTTCAACAAATGGTCTCACCATCTTCCCTTCATGATATGTAGAAGTACATTTTACATCTTACCATAAAGCCACACCACACATGTACTGTATGGCATTTTATAAATGTATGAAAATTGGGTTTAAATTCTTCTTTCCTCATTTTTAGGAGCCTCAGGTGGGTCGTACCACTGCCACCCAGAACATGCATACGGAGAGGAGAGTGACAAGGTAAGCCACTCACCTTTTTATTATTTTAGTTAAATAAATTAAAAGTATGATAAATAACAACAAACTCAATCATTTTGCTGGCCTCGATATATCGAAGTGTGCATGCGTGTTTGTTTTCCTCCTCTCGCTCGCTACCAAACAGACTGGATGACAACACCCGGTATATTGGTTGTATAGTGGAATGAGCGGCGTGAGTGAACCCTCCTGCGAGTCAGTCCTGAGAATTTGTATTTATTGGCGGGTTGAAAACAATTTGCATTCACACTGTGCCGGATTAGTAAATACGTAATTTCATCCAAACGGGAACGGATCACTGGTTGAAAACTATGTAATACACAAGGCACACGCAGATGGAAACATGTGACACACTAAACCACAGAAGAAGAAATAACATAAATCTGTCTTCCGCATTCCAACGCTCATGTAGACTTATGACAAAGTGGAATTACTTCATTTCAAGTCATTTTGGAGTTTAGAACAACAAAATATCAGGAAAATGTCAACTGGGGTCAGTCGTGCCGAATATTCAGATTTGATGTCGTCAAAGCTCACTTCTGGCCACGTGACTGCAACAGGTTGATGACATTATTGTTTTCCGAAAGAGGTGGGTCGCTTGTCCACACAAAAAACGAAAAGCTGCCATATATTGTCATTATATTAATGAAAAAATAATCAATAATGTTGACAGTAATAATTTTTATCAGCAGTAATTTGTACACAATTGTCTAGCAAAATGCCTTGTGACAGGCTTATTTGCATCCCACTCATTTATAAAACTGTAATTTTTAAAAGATGTACCTCCCTAACATTGAATGGGTGTGTTTCAGCAACAACCACAAAATGGAAGCGCAATTTGTTTCTTCTTTTTTGCTTTTACATCACAACAGCATTTTGTAGCGGTGCCTCGAGACGATGCTTTACCTTCCTAAACAATAGCGATATTGCAGCAATGCATCAATCCAATATTGTCACAAATCGTATGAATAAGTATAACTGATTTCGCCATGTGTGATGTTAGAAAAGGGTTGATGAGTTGATACTACTCAGAGAACAATAGTCGTCAACAGGGGAGGGAGGTGTCTGTGTGGTCTTGCGAAGATCATTTTTTAATGGTGCGGCTTGGGATGAACGCAGGAGTTGGTTGTGATGAACTTCACTGCTTCTCTGCAATAGCGTGGTACTTGTCCAAAGATGGGGTTTGCCACTCCGTCGTTTCCGATAGCACATTAGCACATGTTATAGTTGTGATCACATGGGCTCTATCCGGGCGCTGCTGGATAGAAGCGCGAGTCTGCTTGTATCAGAGTACTGATATCAGAGTTTTTAGATGCAGGTCGATAATGTTGATATCAGACGGATATCCGATATCAGTATTTCAGAGAACAGTAGTCTGTGAAATGGAAGACAATTGGTTATTTAGTCAGGACACAGGCAAGTACATTACGTCGATATGACAATCACAGAACACAGCACAGAAGTACTGCATGTGCTTCTAATGCGTTCTCTCAAGCAAGTGCTAAAGTCTTCATTCGCACATTGCATATTTCATATGCCAGCCAAGGGTATTCGAAAGATAGTTTAGTCTTGGAGGACAAAAAGTTGTTGTACATCGTTGTGACAAATTACTGCATTTTCAGTCAGAACAACATTGCCTGTATATGGAAAACAGTGCATTTTCTTGAAACATTGGATGTCTGTTTTTTTTCTGCTCTGTAAAACAAATGTCGTCTTATTGTACATGTGTGCTGTAGTTTAGGTTTGTAGCTCTTTTTAATATGCATATAATAATAATGTACCCGAAGCTGTATATTAAAAGCAAGCAAATGAGTTGCAAAGGAGTGGAGAAGAGGAAGGGAGGCAGGATGCTGAGGTGTTGCAAAGAGCTTGCAGGGGAGGGGGGGGGGAGGGACACAAGGCCAAAAGCAGGGAGGGGGTTTTGCTAATGATTTCACCTCCAGCTGTGGGGCTTGCTTAGAGTGAGAGAAGGGAAGGAAGGGAGAAACAGTGGCAGATGAAACAAAATGTGCTTTGAAATCTTGTTAATAGAAAGAGAATGAGTGGGGGGAGAAGGTAGAGGTGTTTGTGGAAGCATACCTGTAAATATTAATGATTCTGTTCAAGCAAATAACCACATTTGCTTAGTGCGCTACACCCACAATTTTTTTTTTAAGACTGTCAACTTGGACCTTGTGCTATTTGGAAGGTGTGTCTTGGCATTCATTCTAATTTGGCTATCTGCACTGACAGCGATGTCTCAACAGCTGCCTGCTACAGTAAGCCCATGTATGCCAGTGTGGACATAGCCAAGCAGAACATGGTAGGGTAGGGTAGGGTGTGTCTCTTCTCATGCTTCAGGATATCTTTCATGCCTGATGTTTGTTCTCAACTGAATGTGGACGCAGCGAAAGCAATGAGTGGAGTGTGTGTGTGTGTGTGTGTGTGTGTGTGTGTGTGTGTGTGTGTGGTCCTCATACAGAAGAATGTGCTGTACTATCACCCCAGTGTAGTAGTGTTTCTAAGATGTTCTGTAAGGAACATTGTTGTTCTTTTTCCTTCATGTACCTACCCTGGCATTTTGGGACCAGTGGAGACGTGTTTAGACCAGACGTGTGTATGCCGTGCATGTGTGAGCACGAGAGAGTTCTGGTACAACATAAGGCCACGTTAAGCCCTATTGCTGGAAGATGCGCACACACACACACACACACACACGCGCACACACACACACACACACACACACACACACACACACACACACACACACACACTCTTTGTCTGACAACACTTCCCTCCCCCTAACATTGTCGGACAGGCCCATCAAACTTTCATACTAATGGGCAATAGTGTGTGTGTGTGTGTGTGTGTTATCTAAAAACCTCTTGACTTGTCCCCTCAGATTTCAGGCCGGGGTCTCGGACAGGACAGGCAGATGTAGCAAAGGGGGGGAGGGAGCAAGACTATGGGGGAGACTGTAGCAGAGTTGAGCTTATCTGGTGTTATACCGGTGGTGGGAGAGATGGGGGTTGTCTAGTAGGGATTGGGAGTGTGTGTGTGTGTGTGGCAGGGGGAAGGACAGGAATCTCAGGCTTGGGATGGAAGAGTCTTGCTTGGATATGAAAATGGGCACAGTGGATGTCCCAGGGGTTTTGGGGTTGGGGCAAGCTTGGAATAGGAAGAGGGGGGGGGGGGGGGGGTTTAGAGGCACATGGAGATTTGAGTGTGGGGGTTGAATGCGAGTGGCTTCTGTAGATATCTTAATACATATCAACTGTAATAAAATAATATTGCACACTTTGGTAGTATTGGCAACAATATTATACTGTAAGCACATATCTACAGTGGCGTGAAAGTGCATCCTTCCTGATTTATTTATTTTGCATGTTTGTCACATTTCAATGTTTAAGATCATCAAATAAATTTAAATATTAGTAAATGACAACAGAATTTAACACAAAATGCAGTTTTTAAATGATACTTATTATTAAATCCAAACCAACATGACCCGGTGTTGACAAATTGATGTTCCCCCCGTTAAACCATAACTGAGATTAATGAGATTAATTAATTGATGATCCCCAAGATCTTTGGGGAAAATACTTGAACTAATGCTGGGGGATATGGACCAAAACTCACATCCACAAAGTGTGTTTAGACATAAGTTAAAGCCAAATATGCATATAAAGTTTTATTAAAATGTAAACAATCTTATACATTACGATAACCGCTGAAATAAAATAGTATATTTAAATAAATATCGAAAAAATTAAGCTAACGTTCAATCTTTAGTGCAATCGTGCTGCACTCACGGTAGTCTTGTAATTGTATCGGAGGCCAAAAAAGCTGATTTGGAAATCCTATTTGCTGCGCCTTCTCACTATATCGCAAAATGTTTTCTAATATGTTGATCTGATTTGAGTTTCTAAAGTTTCTTTAACTTTTAATATATGTGGACTATTTAGAGGTGTCGCACAGTGCTATTGGAGGAGAAATTAAAAGTGGGACAGTGAGAGTACTTTATAGTTTTCCTACAGTGTTGCCTGCATACTTAATAGATAATGCGACTAGAATATATTAAAAGGCCACTGCAGAAGAGCATGGTCTCATTTCCCCCCTGAATTTCTGTTTTACTTCTTTGTTTTGAAGACAATTCAGTGTCTTTGTGTAATGACTTAAAACCTCAATTACAAACTGTTCCCAGGACATGTACATACAGATATTGTAGCACCTTGTGAGACTATTTTGCAGTGTGACACATGCACAGTACAAGAAGAATTTTTTTTAAAGTGAGTTTGTTCCCTAAAAGAGTCATTCTGTGTCCCTCCCCTGGTACTGGTTTGTGTTTTGCAAGGAAACAAGAGTCTCTTTAAACAGGCAAGACAACCATTACAAACAAAGTAGCAAAGCTATAAAAAATGTTCTGTCATTGGAGATGCCACCCACTACAGATCTGCACATCTCCACCCACACCAAGTAACACCAATGACAGCCTGGACCTCTGCCTCAGTGCTTCACACTGCGCTTTTATTATTTTAGCCTCACTTGCGTTGACCTGCTGTCACAAAAAGTGCTCTTTTTTGGGGGGGTTATTTGCTGTTGAATGGGTTTTGTTGGTTATTTGAGACTATTTGTTGGTGTCTGGTGTTATGTTACACTTAAAGGGGAACTGCACTTTTTGGGAAATTTTGCTCACAATCCTTATGTGAATCACAAACGTATATTTATTTCCCTTTTTATGCATTCTAGCACGAGACAAAAGTTCACATGAGCTAGTTAACAATGGACGTCATGGGAATACCTATTTTGACACTAAAGCCCTCACAAAAAAATTAATTTACATTTACAAAACTGCCTTGTACGTATAACCAAGTTACGAAATTTTATCTTAGCAGCTAATATGGAAAAAATATATTTATCTGGCGGACTAACATGACGCCCGGCTCGCCTCTCACCTCGGTGACATTCACAGATGGAATAGTGGACACCTAGCGCTCAATTGCACTACAAAGACGAAACAAGATGCTCGTTTGCCGTTAGCATTTTTTTACCTGAGGACTGGAGGACAAGTCTTGTGCTGGAAGACTCTGCCATCCCAATGAGAGCAGACATCGTCAGTGTTGTCGCTGTATCTATGCTGTGGTTGTTGACGGAAGTATCAATACGAAAAAAGTTTCAATAGTGTTTTCAACAAAATACAGCAAGACATTGTAACTATTACATGTTATCATCAAGTATGTATATAAAACGATTCAATATTGTTAGAGAATTTTAATAGAGGGCTTCATAGTCGAAATAGGTGTGTCCCAATGATGTGCATTGTTAGCTAGCTCATAGTAACTCATTTTCTTGTCATAATGCACACAAAGGATTGTCACGTAAGGATTGTGAATGTTGGGCAAAATTACAAAAAAATATTTGCAAACAGCTCAAAAACAAATGCTGACGCAAACATTAAAGTGGGGAAAAAGTAGACTACGAAGAAAATAATAACCCAAACATGCACCATGTTACTAGACTTAACACAGGGGACCAAACTCCATTTTATGTAAAAATGTAACTGGTTTCAAAACATAGAAAATTCCAACTAAATGGATTACATTTAAGAAAAATAATTTAACGAAGGCATTAACTTGTGAATAAATGAGACCCTGTAAATCCAGCATGGAAGTATGAAGTGAAGCATGGCTGAAGCTGTGTATATCCTTATTTCACTTTTAAACGCTGTATAATAGTCTTATATTAGATAATGGTGGACAAGTGAAACGAGTTGCTCCTGTGTTTGTTTATCTCCCAGAGATGCAACTTGCATGATGTTAAAGCCCTGTAACACGTTCTTGAAAACTTGCGTGGAAAAAAATGGAACGTTCTGTGTTCCTGTGTTCTATATTGTTTTTACAAGGTCACAGCTTACCATGGTGTAAAAACATGAAGTTTCTTTCGCTATTTGTCTCACCATTTCTCTGCTGCAGTCGAGTGAGAGAAACAGGAAGAATTGCACCTCGCTGGTCTGTGTGTTTGTGTGTGAGGGGGAGGGGCCAGGTACTCGGGCAGGGAGCAGTGCAGAGAGAGTAGCAAAAAAAGTGAATTTAAAATTTGTACACTGTGTGGCTATATTGAATTATTTTTTTGTTTGTTTGTTTTTGCATCTTACAGATGTACAACCCTACATTTTACTAGGAATAAACTGAATGCATGACAGTATGTATTTGGGTGTAATATGTCTTTACGTAGGGCTGCACGACGGACGAGTGGTTAGCGCACAGGCCACACAGCTAGGAGACCCGAGTTCGATTCCACCCTCGGTCATCCCTGTGTAGAGTTGGCATGTTTTCCCCATGTTACAAACAATAATTGTTTGTCTATATGTGCCCTGTGATTGGCTGGCCACCAGTCCAGGGTGCACCCCGCCTTTTGCACAAAGACAGCTGGGATAGGCTCCAGCACCCCTGCGACCCTCGTGGTAGAAAATGAATATTTTACCAATATTTACCATCTACATTTGCCATAGGCTGGTCAAGCTTAGCTCTCAACTGATGGGTGACTGTCACAACACTGCTGCGTATTTGACTCTAGGGGTCGGCAACTTGTGGCTCTACAGCCTCGTTGTTGTGGCCCCCTTATTAATGCACTTTTTTTTTTTTTAACCATTAAAATATCCATCTTCCTGTAAGACTGTGAATGCATGGCTGAGTTCTGACTGGCCTTTGGATGACTGCGAAGAAGGCAGAGGAAGTCGTTTTTTCGCCTGCCAGTCCACTGGTTCGAGCAGCGTTACACAGTGAACTAAAAGGGAGAGGCTGTCGGTTCACTGTGCTGCACATTTTTTGGGGCCTCCAGTCGTGAGGTTTAACAAAAGTGCTATCATTTATAACCCCATTGGTTGGCATCTGTTACACATGTACACTCTACCTATGTTATATTCTATTGTGACATTAAGGAAGCTTTTTAAAGCTTATAAGCTATTATGTTTTGCAGCTCCATACAATTTTTCTTGCGTGGGCGAGGGGGGGCAAAATGGCTCTCTTGATAATAAAGGTTCCTGACCCCCGCTCTAAACTGACAATACATTCAGTTCAGGCTTGTTCGAACAGCGCAGCGAGCCTCCAAGCAGGTTCAGTAGGTATTGTTCTTTACAGGCTGGAGAACACAAACAGTGGCAGCTGTCCATGTGTGACTGTATGTCTGCAGGCGTTTCCATAACTGTGTGTGTTGTGTGTGTTGTGTGTGTGTGTTTCTGCAGCCTGCTCTCCAGCTGTTTCCTTTTAGCTTTCACACTGCTCTCAAGGTTGTTGAGTTGTGTGCGCGCATGTGCGTGTGTGTGTGTGTGTGTGTTAAGCCACAGCTGCTGAGTCATTTTTTTATCACACTTTACCAATGTGTCTCTCCCATGAAGGGGGTAGAGGTGTAAGCAGGGGTTGAGGAAGAGGTGGTGAGGGGTATATGTCAAACTTGCCAGCCCACATTTTTTTTTTTTGTTTGTTCATGTGATCAAACATGTGACACCTGGGGCACTCACGGAAAAGTGGAATACTCTACTGGTCAGACTATACATAAGTGTACATGGGAAAAATTGTGAAACAATAAAACACTACCATAACTTTGATAACCAGAGACTTATGGAGGCCTGTGCTCTCCCATCCTTCTGGCCAACAATTCATACAACTGCTGAGACGGCTAGACGCAACTTCTGGGCATAACTTCTGGTGTTTATTTTGTATATTTTCTTCTTCTGTTGTTCTATTAATTCCTCATGTTGAGGTCGGTGAATTGTTTAAAAAAAAAAAAAAGCTACCAAAAGACAAATAATACACAGGCGTACTTTATTTAATGCTGAGATCATGACCTCATAACAGTGGTTCAAACTGTGTCAAATTGTATGGCCTCAGAGGTTCCACTATATTCGAAGTAACACAGTAAGTACGACAGTAGTTCTACCGCAATTGCTGCCTGGCTCATGCACTGGCGGGATGACTCTGCGCTGACACATGAACTTGTGTGACTGTTGCTCCAAAAGTGAGAGTCACTGCCTTACAGTAAGTGACGTGAGTCACTGATGACTTGATAGTGTTGCTGACTGACCATTTATATTCTCAACCTGGACGACTACTCGGTATTTGTGTGTGTGTGTGTGCGTACGCAACAGGCGTGTGAGTGTCATGTGTCGCTGTCTTTTTGTCTTCTCTTTTGAGAAAGACGAGCCATCCAGTTGAGGGTGTGTATGAATGACTCCCTTATGGGGCCTGTGAGAGCCTGTCTTGCCTCTTGCATTTCCTCACTGCAAGAGGAAGTGACTCTGAACCCCGAGGGCCTCTGAGCACTGATGGTGTAATGTGCCCACGCTCTTGCGCACGCACACACATGCACATAGAAGCACCAACATAGAGAGGTGTGCACATACAGGAAATACCATGAGTCACAAAGACGCTTAGTGTCTCAGCAGTTGTACGGATTGTCGGCCAGAGGGATGGGAGAGCACAGTGAAATGGATTTGATTTGGAGCGCTACGGGTCACTAACGGCAACAACCCAACCACTTTTTTTTTTTACCCCTCCCTCCCTCCCCAGAGTGAAGAAAGCCCCAGTCCAAAGCGCCAGAGGCTCTCCGGCCAAGCTGTCTTGGAGCAGCTAACCTCTTCCGCCTCACCACCGTCCACCCCTTCTCCCCCCATCCGCCCCTGGGAGTCGGGACCTCCAAGCAGGAGACCATCTCACCCCCACACACACTACCACCAAGAGAGATCTCTCACGCCTGCGCGCCACAGACGCAGGTACCACCTTACAGATTTCTATTTATTCCTTCTGTTAAAACGGCGTAAGTCAGGGGTGCTCACACTTTTCCGGCTTGAGAACTAAATTTAAAATGACCACATCCCAAAGATCTACCTCCTAGTATAAACATAGAGAATATATTTTTTTGTATATTTAGAAATGGGAGTATTTACGTATGTACATTTTTCATCAATATGTAAAAGGGTGCACACACTTTAGTTACAAGACGGAATTATATACTGCACCTCTTACACATATCTGTTTAAATATAATGTGTGTGCATATATATATATATATATATATAATATACACACATACATCCAGTTAGCATTTACTATCAGACTTTATCCAAAATACAATGCAGCCAAAGTCGAGGCAACTGGTTTCAACAATGAGCAGATTGAAATCGTAGTTTTAGATACAAAAGTGTAGAAAACAAACACAGCCACCAAAACTAATTAATTTGATTTCTATATAACTAGCCGCTACAGATGAATGCATAATTTTTGTATCTGCCGCTTACAGCCGAGTTAAGTTTATTTGTATAATCTATAATAATAAAAATGAAACTTCAATATCCATTTTGCTGGAGACATCTGTTCACCACTTACACAAGAGCGAATCAGTAGGGGCGCTTGATTTCAGATGAGTGATGTCACATGACATCTACAAAGTTTATGTGGGTGACGCACGCTATCGAACCACACTACCATCGCGATCGACAGGTAGCTCGCAATCGACGTCATGGACATAAATGGCATAAATGATTCCTAAATGTGATCCTCCTCCCAGCCCCCCAGCCAGACGTCAGCGTGGCCGCATCTCGAGAGCTCCTCGCCACTTGCCTCCTCATCACCCCTCTCCTCAAGTACCTGCGCCAACAGATTTCCATGACGAAAACTTGCACCACGGCTCGCATCCGTCGTTGCACCAGACCTACCCAACACACACCCCCAGCACCTACAGTCAGCCCCCCACACCTGCAACTGGTTCAGAGGATCCCAGAGCTTTCCATCCTCCCACCATGTCCCCACGGCTACTGCACCCGGCTGCACATTCCCACCATAATCATCATCATCAGCAGCAGCAACAGCATCATGCAACGTCGCCGCAAGATGCCATGGTCATGGATTTACATGAACAGGTATGCCTCACATCTGCTTATGTTGGCGTGTCCGTGCGTTCATTCCTTAACTGTTCCATGGCTTATCTCCAGCTCCAGCAAGGCAGTGTACCCGTCTCCTATACCGTGACTCCAGTTGCACCTCATGGCCTTGCAGCACCACTGTGCAATGGTCACCTTCCCCCCAGCTGCTCTACACAACAACAAGTTCCTGCCTGCAGTGTGGTCTTCAGCACTGGACAACACTACCACCCGGTGAGAGCACAGTGGACTGTGGGAGTGTGGGTGCTGTTTATTTAGGAGAATTTAAGTCTGCAATACTTAAACTACTATAGAACATGGCAATGCAAAGTCTTGTTTGACTTTGGTGCCATCTTGTGGCAGGATATGGTACATCAGGATTTTGTGCTAATAAAAAAATGGTTTTTTTTCCCTCCCCTCACCTTCTTTTTTTCAGATGTTGCAGGCATGTTCAATGCAGCATTTGCCCGTACCCTATGCCTTTCCTTCCCTACTGTCCAGCGACCCTCAGTTCCTTCTTCCCCCTCCACCCCATCTCTCTCATCACCCGACTCACCTCCATCCCCACGGCCAGTTCTTGCCTTTCCAAACGCAACAGCCACGATCGGTAATACATTGACACTTTTTTAACGAGTCATTCTTGATTATTTCTATTATGTTTCAAGGATTTCTATTGTTTTTTTTTTCTCAGCCCTTGCAGAGAATCGAAAACGAGGTAGAGCTTCTAGGAGAGCAGTTGTCAGTTGGTGGAGGCTTCAGCTACGCACATCACCACCACCATCACCACCACCACCACCAGCCTGCGGCTACCCTGCCGCCATCCACACCACTCCACTTTCTTTCACACCACGACCACCTGTCACAGGAACTCTTCACAATGGTGAGTGTGTTCATTTAGTACTTTCATCATCATCATCATCAAGGCCTCAAAAGGGGTGGGGTAAACAAATTACGAACAAGATCCGCCTTCCACCTAATATATATATATATGGATGACATGACCACTATGTAGCATGCACCACGTGGTACGTCAAGTATGCCAAGTGGGCCTGGAAGAAAATAAAGTGGATTGCAAGGTTGTCTTTCTTACCAAGCAAGGACGTGCAAGGATGTATGACGTGGGAAGGCTTAGACAGAAGAAACGTCAGCTGGCCAGAGCTCTTGGAAATGGAGACAAAACATCAGCTTCACCATCAGCGCTACCCATGATGTGCTCCCACTTCCAAACAATATTACACAACATATTCTGACCAGTTGTAAGACCAGCCTCATAGAAGGCTGTGACACCTGGAGGCACAATCAGGTCCTAAAGAGTCTGGCGCGGCTCTTCAGAGTAAGCAGTGACCATCAATTTTTACCCCTTGGAGCAGCCATTTCCAGAATGGCATCAAACCATCCTCCAACCAAATCAGAATCTAATATTTCCACCGGCGATGGGAGCCACCACTCTTAGGCCAGACTTGGTAACCTTCACCGAAATCTGTATACGTCAGACATCAATCCCATTGAGCGTAAGAAATTGCACACACGCAGCAAGGAGAATGGAATGGAATATCTATCCAGTTGAAGTGGCATGCAGAGGATTTTTGGCTTCCATCGTCAAGATGCAGAAGGAGCTTGGTATCCAAGGTCGGGTTCTGCGGCAGACAATTATAAATCGGTCCCTGAAGTGGCCGAAAGAAGCAGTCAGTGGATATGGATTAAGGGGAAGAACGGGATGGGTTTGAGGAACACAACATGACCCGCTCACGCGCCGCTCCAGTGTTTCATTACTCTCTGTGTAATTTTGGTCAGAATCATGAGGAATCAGTTTTCAGTTTTTCTCTCTCTCGTCCCGTCTCGTTATCAGCCATATCCCCACTTCATGCCTCGGCGTTTCACCAGCCGGCGCTACCGCTCCCAGCAGGCTGTGCCATCTTCAAGCTACCATCCCAGCTTCCTGCCTTACTTCTTGTAAGTAATTTAACTTCTGATCGATCCATTCAGGGAAGAAAACGAGAAGAAAACAATTACATTACTCTTCTTTTCAACCAAGGTCCATGCTTCCCGTCCCACCAAATGTAGCTCCCACCATCAGTCTAGAGCTGGATGTGGATGATGGAGAGGTGGAGAATTATGAGGTAGTTGTGAATCCACACCAAAACGTCTTTCTATGATGTTACCTGTGGAAATGAAGTGGTTCATTCATGAGTATTTTCTAAACATTGACCCTCTTACTGTATGTGCAACTTCCAGGCCTTGCTGAACCTTGCTGAGCGTCTAGGAGAGGCCAAGCCACGCGGTCTTACTAAGGCAGACATAGAACAGCTCCCATCGTACAGGTTCAACCCCAACAACCATCAGTCTGAGCAAACACTGTGAGTACCTAAAATCAATGCACTTGTTAGGGGCGTCGCAAGATCTTTTGTCACAAGATTTGCAATTAATTTGCAATCGATTAATTAATCACAGGGCGGCACGGCGGTCTAGTTAGCGCGCAGACCTCACAGCTAGGAGACCAGGGTTCAATTCCACCCTCGGCCATCTCTGTGTGGAGTTTGCATGTTCTCCCCGTGCATGCGTGGGTTTTCTCCGGGTACTCCGGTTTCCTCCCACATTCCAAAAACATGCTAGGTTAATTAGCGACTCCAAATTGTCCATAGGTATGAATGTGAGTGTGAATGGTTGTTTGTCTATATGTGTCCTGTGATTGGCTGGCGACCAGTCCAGGGTGTACCCCGCCTCTCGCTTGAAGACAGCTGGGATAGGCTCCAGCACCCCCCGCAACCCTTGTGAGGATAAGCGGTAGAAAATGAATGAATGAATGAATAATTAATCAGAGAATAAATTCAAATGAACTCTATGCCGGTTTTCCTTTTTTTGAGGGTTCACTCGGTGGGTGGAAGTGGTAACATACACAAAGAGTGCAAGGGTGTAACATAGTAGAAATTAATTTAGTAGATTGCAATATACTGTCTTATGTTTATAGGGATGTCAAATGCTTAATTCAAAATTGTAATGAAATTAATCAGTTTACAAATTAATCACGATTAATCACCATCTGAACTATGTGTGAAATATTCCCCATTACTGTATTTTTTTTAACAAAAAGATAAATGACAGGACAAAATGTTATATATTTGCATCTATTAACAGCTCCAAATCAACAGAAAATGTATACAGTAAACCTCGGATATATCGGATTCAATTGTTCCCACTGGTTTTGTCCGATATAAGCGAAATCCGTTATATGCGTATACCGGAAAATGTCCGTTTTACGCATATATCGGATTTATATCCAGTATATGCGTAAATCGGATTTTATCCGTTATAAAAAGGCACTTCCTTGACTATGTTTCCAATGTACCTGGACGTGCAGGCAACGCTGCAAACGCTGCAAATGACGTCGTATAGCGGCCTGTCACGATTCGGCGAATCGGAGCGCCACGATGCGGCCATCCGATATATGCGAGGGAAATTTAATGGAAATGCATTGGAACGGGACTGGAGATTTTGTCCGAAATAGGCGAAATCCGTTATAAAAAATCCGATATATGCAATGAATTTTTATTGGAAATGCATTACAGAAAAATCGGTTCTTTTTTATCTGTCCGTTGTGAGCGAATTTCCGATATATCCGAGTCCGATATATCCGAGGTTTACTGTATCATTTTAAAAGATACTACACATGTCTGAAAATCTAAACCACCAGCCTCTTAAACAGTAGCAAAACATCTGAGACATACTTTAACCTTGTCATAGCCACGATGGGTTGCGTTCAAAGACATCACAGATATCTTCAAGTTGAACTGTTTTCAGTAGATGTGCTTTCCAAGCATACTTAAATGTAGGAAAATGTACTTCCGCGGTATGAGTTACGATAGTCAGCGATAAGAATATCTGCACACTCACTGCAGAATATCATACACTCTAAATAAAGACAATTTTCCGAGTGCCCCTGAATGTACCTCACTGTTGTCCTGTGACAATGAGAGTGTCGTTCCAAGTAGGACTATAGATTTGTTTGTGAGTTAAAGATACATAATATATGGTGCTGGAATTACACTGCTGTTGATGTGTTAAGTTATAAAAGAACATTAGACACTAAAATTTTAACGTCATTAATTAGATAAAATTGTTTCTGCTGTTAATGCGCTATTATTGACAGTCGTAATATTTGTAATTGTACTCTCTTAAAAGTAAAGTTAAAATCTCATCTCGACTCATAGACGCAATCTTGTGTATCGTCTCGTGTCTCCGCTAGCACTCGTGCTGAATAACTCTTCTTCTCATGGTGTGACATGCTCCAACCTTGTCTTCCAGATGTGTGGTCTGTATGTGTGACTTTGAGTCTCGCCAGCTCTTAAGAGTCCTACCGTGCAATCATGAGTTCCATGCCAAGTGCGTGGACAAGTGGCTTAAGGTGAGTCAAGATTTCAATATGCTTAAAATGTACCAACTTCTCGTTTCCACCCAACACGAGACGCTGACGATGAGATGAATAATGTCCATGCTGGGGTTAAGTTGGAAGGGAGCTAATCATAGTGTTCCTGCAATAAGTTTTTAAAGCTTTTCTCCTAATGTAAAACTGGTCTGGACCAGCTTTTTTAATTGTATTATTCTGTCTTTTGTCCAGGCTAACCGGACTTGTCCTATCTGTCGAGCTGACGCATCGGCGGTTCAACGGGATTCTGAGTGACCCCAATAGACATTGACGCTCCC
This sequence comes from Doryrhamphus excisus, assembly GCF_030265055.1. NCBI lineage: Eukaryota > Metazoa > Chordata > Actinopteri > Syngnathiformes > Syngnathidae > Doryrhamphus > Doryrhamphus excisus. Next base: position 2,880,125 of record NC_080466.1, on the reverse strand, counting down.
TTTTGGGTGCATCATCATGGACATTCACGGGACCAGTATTCCTTTGTCGCACATGCAAGAGGAAAATAAACAGTCCAACTTTCTACTGATTGTTCCATCTTGGGACTACTGTGCCCTCCACTCTGTTCTGCCTTGTGTGCACACTCTTTTTTTTTTTTTTACAATAAATGGCCTTTTGAAAACACGTATGCACAGCAGACTCAGAGACACCACACTTCCACTTGAACAGGAAAGACTTATTTTGAAAGCTTCCATGTCATTGTCGGAACAAATTTACAGGGGTAATGTCAGTCTGAGTTTATGTGTGCTATTCTAGTGGAATGTTTGGAGACGCTCCTCCAAACTCGTCGGTTAATTACATTTCTGTCTGTGTTCCTCGGCATTCCTCGGTGGGAGATCAATTTGTATGGGGTGGGAAAAATATGTTGCACTGTGACTGAATGCTGAAGAAGACCGACTTTCCAACGGCGAATAATAATGTACTTTACTGTCTGTAAGCACGCCTGTGTGTGTGTTTCTGTCTTCCTGTATGTGCGCACACACACACACATGATCTCTGTAAGGCATAATGTAACTCATTCACCCCGGACACAGGAAAGGCTTTATGATGTAACTCATCACTATTTATCACGTTATTTGTCTCAGTGTGACAACCAAATGAAGGCCTTACATAGAATGCACAGGTGCATCAGAGGTGATGTGAATTTTTTTTTTTTTTTTATGTTAGTTGCAGTACAACTTCTACGACACAGTGTAATCATAATAGGGTGGAGCAAATGTAGTTTTACAAAAAAGAACAAAAATAATGAACTCTGGAAGTTTCTTCTGTATCATGTCATCCATGGGAAAGCAGGATATTATTTTTTTTTTTTGCCCTGTGTGGTCAAAGGTAACTGGATGTATCCATTGTGTCTTTGAATAGTTTTTTTTGTTGTTGCTTGGTACACTAGCAATTACCTCAGTCTCTATTTAAGGCTTCCCTAAAATGTTATGATTTATTGCATTTTGCTTACTTTTTTTTTCCCCCCTCCATGCGAGTTTTTTTATTTTTATATGAAACACCATTGGTAGTTACATGATGTATTATGTGGGTAACCAAAATCATTTGAAGGCTGTTGATGAAATTTTTAACAAACATTTGTACATTTTGTATGAGAGTTATTACTAGTAATACTTTATCAAGTAGTGCAATGGACTTCTTTAATCCCCCTGCCCTGCCTTTTGTATTGCAAAAGCTGGTTCAATAATAAATGTATAACATCGTCTTCTAAAATGTGCTCTCCTACAGGTAAGAATTAATTTAAAACTGCATTCGATGTTTGTGAAGGATTTCAAGGTTTTTGCTATTTTGCGTATAGGTGGCGGTAGATGGACAACGCCTGTGTTTAAAGAGCAATGTCTTTTACGACAAATAATGCATCCTTCAGAAATTTCATTTTTAAGAGTAACACGTTGGTATATATTCATATCTGTGAGACCTATTTCGTTTTAAAAGTTGATTAGTCCTAAAATGTCGTCAATTTGTAATTTGAATTAAATCGATTACACTGTTAATGTAGCTACAGTATATGACGACTATATCACTTTCGACAAAGTGGCCTTTAATCTCAAAGATGTTATAAGGCACAACGCGTTCTAACAGCCATAATTTTGTTTAATCGTCATTGTGAGAATAAAACCTTCCATGTTTTCTACCTGCCCACATCTAAATCTGAAGATATGATGCACAAAAGTGCACAACTGTACAACAGCAAACATTGTTATAACTAAAACTACAATTTGGCAATGTTGATGCTACTATAAGAGTATAATGACTATTACAATCTTTCTTTTGAGAATGTCTCTGACGGTCAGGCTGTTTTATGACGTCAAACGTGAGCGACGCAGCGTCGACTTGCAAATCGACAAAAAAGATAGGAGAACTCCCATCAAAAAGGTCGGCACTGTAGACTCAATTATTGGTTTCTTATCGACGGTAAGACCATGAAACGCCAAATAAAATGTAATTATCTTGCAGCGATAGTAATGACATACTGGGAAATGGCTACATTTTACAGCAACTCGACCAAGATAACCGTGATGATATTAAGTCAGCTACCTAGCAAAAATATACGCCAGTGCTATCGTTAGCCTTGCTAGTTTCGAAGAAGAATATATTTGTTGCTTGCATATTTTCAATTAAGTCAACACATGAGCAATCATTGTTTGTTTTGAATTACACAATAGGAATACTATTCAACCACCGTTCGACTGAAAGGACTTCTCAAATACAGGCGATAGCTTCAACAAGGAAAACGTGCTAGCATGGCTGCTAGGTGGGACGAGCACCAGGCTTATGAGGAGCTTTTGCACTGGGACAGCCTCATCCAACAAGGTCACCGGCTCCATCCGCAGGAATTTGACAGGTACAGTGCACTTAAAGGCAATTGTGCAGATTTTTCACAATAAAATTTATTGGAGATATCACATGTGTTGCACTTCAGGCTTGCCATCAGCAGATGCAATCAAACACAACAGTCATGAGCAAAAGTTTTGAGAATGAAACAAATATCAAGCGCCACAAAGTCTGCTACCGTCATTTTTGACAGTTTGCATACACAGTACTCCAGAATTTGATGTGATTTGATGAATTGCAAAGTCCCTCTTTGTCATGAAAATTCACTTAATACCCAAAACATCAATTCCACTGCACTGCACAAAAAGATCAGCCAACATCATGTTAGTGATTCTCTAGTTAACATAGGAGTGTTGACAAGGATGATGGCTAGATATGACTGTCATGCTGATTGAGTTACAATAACAAAGTATGAAATGCTTAGAATTACGCTAACGTATATCAAAGTAACATCTGACAAAAAAAATAACATACTTGTCATTCTCAAAAACGTTTAGCCATGACTGTACACCCCTCCCAGTATCAACATTCCCTTTAGTAAGATGTGCCAAGTAACCTTGGCAATGGAGTCACATTGTATCCATATATATTTTACACATTGTACAGATATGAGGAGCTGCGTTACTGGTATGACTGCCGGTGTTACGAGGACGAGCTGAGACAGTACCATGACTATATTTCTGCAATGGAGACAGCGGAACATCCACAATATCACAAGGTACCTTCTTTACCCGATGAACATACTTCGGTGCTGTTTTTAGCTTCGACATCCGCAAAGGTAGTCAGACATGCACAATATGGTTCTTGGGAGACTTTTGGGGTTTTTAAAGACTGTAGACGTCATTAATCCCTTCCAGAAGGTCAGACTCGAACCAAAACAGAGTCTGACTAAAGAAAATCTTCCCATAGAAAGTAATCAATCCTTCCATTTTCAATGCTGGAGCCTATACCAGCTGTCTTTGGGGCGAGAGGCGGGGTACACCATGAACTGGTCGCCAGCCAATCGCACGGCACAATCATGTTAATGAAGAAAATTATGTAGATCTATGATTTACCGATGAGTCTCACCGTCACATAACTTGCATACCTCTGAAATTATGGTATGTAGTCTTCTCTTTAAGCCCCAAAATTTGGAGGTCTTGGTACAGTCCAATGCCTTTCTCTTTGCTGCGGTTCATGTGTTTTGTTACATCGTATATCTCTCGACAACTCTGATGCAAACGTCTGAAAATGGCAAGTGCGGCCCATAATGCGCGTGCAAGTATCGTGAGATTACATTTTGTGTTCGTGATCCAAGATGGCGGCATAAACAAACCAGATAGTGGCTGCGTTTGGATTTGGGGTCTGGATCCTAAAAGTGCACATTTGTAGGCTGCATGACGTCGTCGTGCTTGGCGAAGGCTGTCCGAGTTAGGAAGTCCACAAAGTCTACATTCAAACAAACCTTTGTGGACCGTCGCTTCCCAACATTCTTTGCGCGCTTCTGTTCAGCCCTTAAAAAAAAAAAACATTAAGTATTCATTTGTTTGTAAATCATAAATATTAATTTATTTGTGTAAGCAGAGAATTTACATCCACATCTTCGCTGCCAATTGTTCCAGAAGTGTTCCCTGCATGTGTTTCAACCCTGACTGGGGCAGATATAGCTTTCCTGTGACCCTCAGGAGTGAAACCCATATAGAATATGGTTGAATGCAATGGTTACCAGGGCTCGACAATAACGATGTACCGATGGCCCGGGGCAAGTTAAGACAAAATTTGGGCAAGTAAATCCAATCAGGGATATTCCCGTCGGGCAAGTGCACTGCCAAAATCGTCTAATTCTGAAGGAAAACCCCAAAAAGTGATGAAACAGTGCCTCCACAACAAGTATTTTATTAGCGGCAGCAAATCAAATGTTTAAGGCAGGGGTGCTCATTAAGTTGATCGCGAGCTACCGGTCGATCGCGGAGGTGGTACTGGTCGATCGCGGCGTGACATTAAAAAAATATCATCCCAGCATCAATGCCGTCACTTGATTGATATACAGGGCAGCCATTCAGATGACAACTGAATGTTGCCCTTCGGGCGACCAATCAAATCAAACAACGTCTCTAAGTGCAGCAGAACTTACGATGTCAGCCTATCATCCATCCCCGTTACTTGATTGACATACAGGACAACCAGTCAGATGACAGCTGAATTTTTACCTTTAGGTCACCGCCCATGCGTAAACAACGATGCTAAGTGCTAAGCTAGTGGGCGAATTGCGAGATTTTAAGCCCTCGCTAAAGTTTATGGTCACTAAAATGAGTGAAGGAGCTGGACCAAGTAAAAAGGCAAAAACTGGACCAAGTAAAAAGGCAAAAAACATATCACTTCCATACGGATATGGAATATTATACGGATATTATGATACGGATATTATCCATGACTGATAAACATTTGGAAGTGTGCTTGAGGCTGGCTATCAGCAGCTACTGTCCGGACTATGCATCCCTGGCTGGTTCAATTCAGTGCAAGTCATCAAAGTAAACTCAGGTAATTACAAAAAATGTTAATAGTTAATTATGTGTGTTTTGCAATATTGGCTCATTTGGTTATGTAAGGTACATCAACATACATTGTACGTACAAATAATCCTCAATACATTTGAAAATAAATAGATGTTTTGCATTTTTGTAGTGGGTAGATCATTTTGACTCGGTCATTTTAAAAGTAGCTCGCATGCTGAAAAAGTGTGAGCACCCCTGGTTTAAGGTAACATACAGCTCCACAATTTTTCAGACATTCCTCCAAATTAAATGCGTCAGTACTATTATCTGATGAATTATCTATAATGATCTATGTAGGAAAACAACCGCAAGAAATAATAATCATTTAATCTTTATTTGAGATTCTCATGTGATGCCACAAAAATTAGATGATATCATTAAGGCAGTTTTTTCATTTTACATGGGGCAAGTTCGGGCAAGTAGTTCTCACCTTAAGGATTCACCATGGGCAAGTCATTTTTGTTTTTAATGTAGAGCCCTGGTTACTTAACGGATGCAAAATAAATGCATGTTCCACAACACGGCTAACTTATTGTGGTTGTTTTCCCCTTGCCTCCCATCCCAAAGGATGCTTTGTCGAACCAGATACACGCGGGGCCAAACGATCGCCGTGTGATGGCAAAACACTCTGAGATTTACCCGTCTGCAGCGGAGCTAGAGGCGGTGCAGACAATCGTGTCCCATGTGGAATGTGCATTAAAGACCGTGTCCGATCAAATTGATGCTCAAAATTTGGGCAAAGGAAATCAAGAGTCCAAAAGGTAAGTTAACAATTTCGTAGTTTCTTTTTGATTCATATGATAGACCAGGGGTCGGGAACCTTTTTGGCTAAGAGAGCCATGAAGGCCAGATATTTAAAAATGTGTATCTGTGAGAGCCATATACATTTTGAATGCAATAAAATGTGTGCATTTTTATGGAAGACCAACAGTTTTAGATATAATGGGCTCTAATTACGTAGACCAGGCACACTACCCCACGCCAATGGGGTGTGGCCAGCATACTTTCGTGAGCAGCGCAGTGTCCAATAATAAATCTAATACTTGCTGCCATTAATGCAACTTCTGCTGCTGCATAGTTTTGAACCGTATTCAGTATATTTCATTCTTTTGGCCATCTTCACCAGAAGGCTTGGTTCTGCAGCTTTAGCTATTTGACTAAAGGAGGAAAGTTTACATTTACATGTTTTTTTGACATCTCAATGACCGAGGTAGACTACCGCATTACCTAGTAATAATCAAGTTTTGGTGTTTGACCTGGAAAATATCATCAGGAAAGATGGATATGGTCGGCCGTATTGCAGTCGAAAATAGATGGACGAATTAAAATGCATAAGAAAGTTCTGATTTTTAATATTATATTTAACAGTGATTTCTGTGATGTTTACTTTAAAATGTTAGCAAAAATACATTTTTATTGTGGTAAGAAATGCTTGAGAGCCAGATAGTGTCATCAAAAGAGCCCTACCTGGCTCCCGAGCCATAGGTTCCCTACCTCTGTGATAGACTGTAACGTTAACAGATTTTTTTTTCCTCTTCCATGTTTATTGTTGCCTTCCCTCGTCACAAAAGTGCAAAAAAGCGTCTCCTGCATGGCATTATGAGAGTGGGCCTCCTGGCCAAAGGACTTCTGCTCAAAGGCGACATGAACCTGGAACTGGTGCTCTTTTGTTTCAACAAGCCTACCGTCACTCTGCTTAAACAAGTGGCTGAGAGTCTAACTGCCCAATTGGAGGTACAGTTACACATGCTTGAATCAATTGTTTATTATAAATGGGAAATTAATATGTACATTAGTGACATTAAAAATCAGATTTGATTGAGTAGCTTCAAACTAGGAAACCTGCACAAAAATTGGGATCTCCTTTCTAATCCTCTGTGCTGAAGTGGCTCATGTAAGGCCATAATGTCAGACACGTTCTGCTTTTAAGTTTACTTTGAGACAAAGATGCACAATTTAAATGTTTTTATCGTTCTAAATCTTTAAAGACATACATTAGGTAGTTAAAGCCTCGGTCCCAACCCGCATTACTTGCAACTGTGGGCAAATATTAGGGATGAGAATCGCCTTTATGGCTTTGGGAGCATGCAGACATACTGTATGTACCACTTTTCGTGCAGAAGGAAATTGCCTCTGGATGATGTATGATGCTTGCGCCCGCTGCAACCACTTCTGACTCCTTGAGCACGCACGTCGGTCTTTGCATTTCCCTAATTCCGTTGTCCAATGAGTGTGCACAGCTCAATTGGAACGTGACGAGTCAGCGTTTGCGCCGCCCTTGAAATACGCGCTGTACACAACTGTTATCAGCAGTGGTGCCAACGTGATGTGCATTTCGTCTCCTTTCCGTGATGCAGAAGAGGGGTTGGCTCAGAAGGCAGCGGATGCATCTGAAGGGGCACAACATATGGGGGCAAACCTGCTTTTCTTTCAGGTTTAAGTTAATAATATGAGAAGACTAGAAATAAATACATTGTTAAATACAATATGTGAGTTGTGGATACCAGTATTTTGTTAATGTTTTGGTAACACAAGCATATTTGCTTTGTTTGGCTTGAAATAAGCTATGAAAATAAATGTTACAAAAACGAGTAGCACAAGAAATAACTTTGGTGGCCTCCAATATAGCTAGTACAGTAAACCTCGGATATATCGGACTCGGATATATCGGAAATTCGCTCACAACGAACAGATAAAAAAGAACCAATTTTTCTGTAATGCATTTCCAATAAAAATTCATTGCATATATCATTTTTTTTATAACGGATTTCGCCTATTTCGGACAAAATCTCCAGTCCCGTTCCAATGCATTTCCATTAAATTTCCCTCGCATATATCGGATGGCCGCATCGTGGCGCTCCGATTCGCCGAATTGTGACAGGCCGCTATACGACGTCATTTGCAGCGTTTGCAGTGTTGCCTGCGCGTCCAGGTACATTGGAAACATAGTCAAGGAAGTGCCTTTTTATAACGGATAAAATCCAATTTACGCATATACCAGATATAAATCTGATATATGCGTAAAACGGACATTTTCCGGTATACGCATATAACGGATTTCGCTTATATCGGACAAAACCAGTGGGAACAATTGAATCCGATATATCCGAGGTTTACTGTAGTACATTTAAACAGTTACACTTCATGTATGTGATCGGTATCTGTATCGGCTGATTTCACTCACGGAATAACGGGATCGGTATTGGCAACATAAAACCCTGATCGGAACATCCTTATAAAACATCATTACAAATTTTTTAAAAAAGGGAGCAATTGTAATGTGTTGCTGCGAACAATGAAAAAAAAATTATATTTTTTTAATAGAGATGCTCATGTGGACATGGCTTTAATATGTGAGTCCATATTTGGCATTCTAATGTGTTGTTCCTCTTTGTGACAGGCTGAGGCTGCTGGGTTGTATACGGTGATCCCAAGTCCGACGGATGCAGTCATCAACGTGAAAAGCACCAAAGAGTTAGCCCTGACTCTCACCCTCCACCTCACGTCACCCCAGGTCAGAGTGGAGCACCAGAGTGAGCCCTCGGAGGAAAGTGAGTGTGACCTAGAAAGATCTGATGTGTGTGTGTGTGCATCGCTTGCACTGATCCACAGATTGTTGTCCTGAAAACGCCACCTTTTCCTCAGGTCGGTGAACGACCAACGAATGTTGGCTGTTCACTTGTCTGAGGATTCGGCACCATTTGATGACAGTGCCCCCAGTCTTGTACTCATTCTCATGTTTTTATTCTTAAATGAAGGTTTTTATAAGCGCGCTCTGCACTGTCCTTGGTGCTAAAGCTTTGTATTTGCGCCCACTGCAGCAAAACTGATCACCAAACAAATGGCCCAAGCAGGGTACTGGTAGAGCATGAGTCAAAGGACTCTGGAGTCTCAAGTTCAGCTGAATCATTTATTATTGTAAATATTTATTATTATTTATTTATTATTTATTTCATTTATTATTCATTCATTTTCTACCGCTTTTCCTCACGAGGATCGCGGGGGGTGCTGGAGCCTATCCCAGCTGTCTTCGGGCATAAGGCGGGGTACACCCTAGACTGGTCGCCACATATAGACAAACAACCATTCACACTCACATTCATACCTATGGACAATTTGGAGTCTCCAATTAACCTAGCATGTTCGTACTAGCATGTCCTATTTTATGCTTTTAGTCTTTAGCTTTTAACTCTAGTGTTTCCTCATGGGGGGTCCTCCACACTGGGGGCTGTGTCGGGTCTGCTGAGGGGGTGCCATCCTTGGGTCCCTTCGACCTGGCCGGCTGGGGGTTCCTCCCTTTTAATGTGGGGGTCCGCTCGTCTGTAGGAGTCGGGGGGGCCCCCGGTGCTGACGGGACGGCCTGCGGCTCCTCCCAGTGTGGACGGCCCCAAAGGTGGCGTTTCCTTGGTCCTCGACCTGGGAGGAAACCGGAGTACCCGGAGAGAAAACCCACGCATGCACGGGGAGAACATGCAAACTCCACACAGAGATGCCCAAGGGTGGGATTGAACCCTAGTCTCCTAGCTGTCTCCTGCGCGCTAACCCCTAGACCACCGTGCCGCCATTTTATTTATTATTATTTGTTTATTTGGTTAAAGAGGATTTACAGAAGTGGCATTTTAGGTGCACTGACGTGCACTGTATCCCACAAAAGTTATTGTGAATTTGGTGCTCCCTTCTATGAGTCAGACTTGGAGCAGATGGTACAAATCCACGGGATGAGTTCTGATAAAGATGATTATTAGTTATGGACAGTAACTACATTAATTGTCCGCTACAGAAGAGTAGAAATATCCAAACGTGTCTGCATCTACCTTCTCCAGCTCCACTTGGGAACACCTTGGTGTTCCCAGACCAGCTGTGAGACAAGTCCCTCTTAGACAGTGAGTAGTACTAGTAGTGGGTTGCGAAAATACCCCAATGTCACTGAATGCACCATGTCTTCCTGTGTGTGCTATTGACTTGCGATGGCGCCACGAGGTGCGTGCCAGGTTTAAGGGTGACTTTGTCATGCTTGAGCAGGAGGGGGAGGACATGGAGTGGGGGGTGTTAAATATGCTGTCTGGCTGATACACAAAAATTCTAAGGCTGCGGGGCCACTTTTTTATATTTTGTAAACCATTTGTATATAGATATGCAAATATGTTTTGTTTTCTATTTCAAGAAAAAAAGCCTGCATCACAGCTTTGTGTTTTTAAGATTTATTTTAATTAATATGTCTTTTGACTTTTGACTACTATCATAATATAACTTGAACATAAAAAAAAATTCTAAAATTGACTATAGTCACATTTATACTCTTTTTATTTACAACATATTGCGCAACCGCAGGGTCTTGTGACACATGCTAACTCGCAAACTAGAGAGCTAGCGACCTAAACGGTAGCCTTCAAGTTATTTCATTTAAACTTAAATAGCCAAAAACTTACCACTTCCACACGGACAGGGAGGATAACTATTAACAGTTATTTAACCTTTAACATGAACATTAATCAAACGTAATAATTTTTTCTGGGTACATGATACCATACAGCATCCGTATCAAACTTGCGCGGGCCGCAGTAACATTAAACTTTCATATCAAGGCAGGGGCCTCAAACTAGTGGCCGCGTGTTTGAGACCCCTGCCATACAGAAATTGCACAGAATTTTGTCCATCATTCACAATCCTTATATGAGACATGAACACATGTCTGTCTCGTTCCTGTGCCTTGTAAATAGAAACAACCGTTAGCATGACGCAGCAATGCACGTAATGGGATGATGCATCTCGTCTGCCTATAGCGTCTTCTATTAACGTATTCAATCCCAGCTATTTTTCAAACATAGGTAAGTTTCAGCAAAATATCGATGTTTTGTTATTTTTACGGTCAGTGGCAATCCTTACATCAGTGCCGGGTGTTCAATCTTATTTTGATTGCCGTACCTAATCCACAAGTGTAGAAAATGAGCTACAACGTTCTCCAGGATGTGTTCAAAACTTTGTTCTGCCATCAGTTTTGCTGCAGAGTGGAGCAGACGTGAAGGTTTTTTATCTGTGATTCACCTCTGATTGACTCCCTAGTTTGTCAAGTTTTTTTTTAGGACAACTGGACCTTTGACCAACTGGACACACTGTCTCAGGATGGGGGGAAAGCAGCCAACCCAAGCCAAGGAGCTGGGGGAGGAGTCTACGGTGTGAGTAGTTTACGGTGGGAGCGCAGTCTCATCAATTTGCTGCAAAACCGAATGTGCAACGAAGGCATAATTGCACTTGTGTGCACATTCGGATAGCCTGAAAATGTACACACAACTACTAAGACCTCCTCCCCCTGCTGCTTTGTGGTTTGCGGAACGCTGCTGCTCCCTGAGCTGCAAGACAGAGCCAACCCCCTTGGTCAAACTGTACCTTTTCTTCTAACTCCACCTCGTCAATAGAATCGCGAACAGACAACGATCTGCCGGACGTTCTGGACAGACAGAAATGCCTAACTTCCTTGGCGTCTCTCCGCCACGCCAAGTGGTTCCAGGTTTGCATTCACGTCATTATTTGTACTACGTAAGCTTCAACTGTGTCTTTGAATGTCTTTGGGTTTTTCTCCTTAGCGAGGAAAACCAACATTTGAGTGTCAGTTGTTGATGGAAGTCATGAGAAATGATTGGCTGTTTCCTACCAAATTCCACACCCACATCAGTCATCACTCACTAGTCAATTCTGACCTCCTGGATCTATTTGATAGCTTGCAGCGCATCCTCACATTAGCAGTCATTTATGTCAACGGCTCAATATTTTCGGCCTCTCTATGCTGCTTCCTCTCTCGGGGTGTAAATAGTAGAACAAAGAATGGAGATAACCTCGGATGCTTTAGCTCCTTAAGTCAAATGTTGTGTTTGTGTCTCCAGGCAAAAGTCAATCATCTGAATTCTGCCGTTATTGTCATCCGGGTCTTGAGGGATTTGTGTATTCGTGTTCCTACATGGGCACCACTCTCTGGATGGGTAAGTTGACTTTTTTTTAATACTGATTTGTTACTTCTGTTGAAAAAAAAAAAATAGTCGACCATCAACATCAAACCTTCGGGTTGCGTCGATATCATACTAGCCTGAAGAGACGAGTCTCATATAATAATAATATAACCGGGCGGCGCGGCGGTCGAGTGGTTAGCGCGCAGACCTCAGGGTTCAATTCCACCCTCGGCCATCTCTGTGTGGAGTTTGCATGTTCTCCCCGTGCATGCGTGGGTTTCCTCCCACATTCCAAAAACATGCTAGGTTAATTGGCCACTCCAAATTGTCCATAGGTATGAATGTGAGTGTGAATGGTTGTTTGTCTATATGTGCCCTGTGAATGGCTGGCGACCAGTCCAGGGTGTACCCCGCCTCTCTCCCGAAGACAGCTGGGATAGGCTCCAGCACCCCCGCGACGCTCGTGAGGAAAAGCGGTAGAAAATGAATGAATGTTGGACAAGTGGTTAGCGTGCAGGCCTCACAGCTAGGAGACCGGAGTTCGATTCCACCCTCGGCCATCTCTATGTGGAGTTTGCATGTTCTCCTCGTGAATGAGTGGGTTTTCTCCGGGTACTCCGGTTTCCTCCCACATTCCAAAAACATGCTAGGTTAATTGGCGACTCCAAATTGTCCATAGGTATGAATGTGAGTGTGAATGGTTGTTTGTCTATATGTGCCCTGTGATTGGCTGGCGACCAGTCCAGAGTGTACCCCGCCTCTCGCCCGAAGACAGCTGGGGTAGGCTCCAGCACCCCCTGCGACCCTCGTAAGGAAAGTGGTAAGAGGTAGTGAATGAATGAATGAATGATTGTTGATAGTTGTTTAGATAAAAAAAATATTTGTATCAAAGTGAAAGTTATGATTGAAATGTCCATCCACCCTTTTTCTGGTCCCCTTATCCTCACGAGGGTCGCGGGCATGCTGGAGCCTAGACTGGTCGAGATTCAAATATATCTTTTCAAATTAAGCTGTTTTCGTCACTTTTTGTAGTCAGGAACTGATATTTTCCTGAAACTCACAAATGTTCAAGTGTTGATTACTAAAGAATGGAAAAAGGTAGACACAAACCTTTTTTTTTCCTGATGAAAGACAGGATTCTACACTTTCCTTTCGTATGTTCCATGTTTTTTATAGCCATTGAACATATATTCTGTCCATAGGTATGAATGTGAGTGTGAATGGTTGTTTGTCTATATGTGCCCTGTGATTGGCTGGCGACCAGTCCGGAGTGTACCCCGCCTCTCGCCCGAAAACAGCTGGGATAGGCTCCAGCAACCCCCCGCAACCCTTGTGAGGAAAAGCGGTAGAAAATGAATGAATGAATAATATAACGATCCAGGCCCTGGAAGTTATGTGCAATGTTAAGAGTCGTGTATTTACATTGTGGTCTTCTGCATTATTACCTCACAGCCTCTTGAACTACTGGCAGAAAAGGCCATCAGTACATCAGAGAGGCCACTGGGCCCAGGCGAGGCGTTCCGCAGGGTTCTCGAGTGCATTGCCTCTGGAATCCTCTTGCATGGTGAGCCTTGATCTTTCGCTTGAGCATGACGATGCAACTACGAATAACATTTGTGCTTAGATGGTCCTGGAATTAAAGATCCCTGTGAGAAGGAACCTGTTGATGTCCTTGGATGTCTCACCTTACAGCAGCGTGAAGACACCACGCAGAGTGCACAGGTATGATGGCGTCCCAGCTGGAAGCACAAACACAGTTAAATGTCTACTAACATGTTATTCTGTGAAATATATTTCATTAGTTGGCATTGCGACTGTGTGCATTTGGAATGATGTACAAAGTTTTGGGGATCGAGGCCAAGCCCGGCAGGCCCTGGAAAGCATTGGGAGCCAGTGCAAAAATTGTACCAGGTAATATTATCATTTTATGTTCTTCATATGGTTTTTATCTTCCATCATAAATAAGTTTGAACTGTTTGTCTTCATTTAACACAGACCTCATGAAACCGGCTGGACCTTCTCTGCCAGCTAAAAGATCCTTCAGCGAAGTGGCCAAAGGAAAGGAGGACTCAATAAATAGCAAACAGAGGAAGTTCCTCAAATTTCAGAAGCGTTTTCCACGGAAGTCATGTTAGTAATCATTCTCAGATGCCCGTCTTTTTCCACACTTCCAACAAAAAAAAAAAAATCTTTCCTTTATTTTTGCACTAGTGACTGATGACTTAAGCATGAATGCTGTCATGCGTCTGAACCAGTACCGACCCGGTCTTGAGTACCGGCTCACCTCCCAGACTGGTCCAGTCCATGAGCCGGTTTTCACGATGGCTGTGGACGTAAATGGGAAAACGTACGAGTCCACCGGGCCTTCGAAAAGAACAGCCAAGCTTAACGTAGCCACCAAGGCAAGACTGTTTATATTTATATATCATGTATTTATTTTTATTGTAAAGGTCACTGACACAAGCAATCAAATAATCCATAGTGTACCTTTTTTATTTTTTATTACAATTATTACACTAATTATAATTAAGTATAATTCTTATACTATTTATTTTTCTTTCAAAGGTCCTGCAAGATCTCGGTCTTCCAACAGGCTCGGATTCCAAAGCTGAACCCAAGGTTGAGGGGGGCCAGGAAGTAATTGCAAGCGCCTCCACTGCTTCAGAAGACGTATGTGCTATTTATTAAAACAATCCAATCCAATCCACTTTATTTATACAGTAAACCTCGGATATATCGGACTCGGATATATCGGAAATTCGCTCACAACGGACAGATAAAAAAGAACCAATTTTTCTGTAATGCATTTCCAATAAAAATTCATTGCATATATCGGATTTTTTATAACGGATTTCGCCTATTTCGGACAAAATCTCCAGTCCCGTTCCAATGCATTTCCATTAAATTTCCCTCGCATATATCGGATGGCCGCATCGTGGCGCTCCGATTCGCCGAATCGTGACAGGCCGCTATACGACGTCATTTGCAGCGTTGCCTGTGCGTCCAGGTACATTGGAAACATAGTCAAGGAAGTGCCTTTTTATAACGGATAAAATCCGATTTACGCATATACCGGATATAAATCCGATATATGCGTCAAACGGACATTTTCCGGTATACGCATATAACGGATTTCGCTTATATCGGACAAAACCAGTGGGAACAATTGAATCCGATATATCCGAGGTTTACTGTATAGCACATTTTATAAACAGAGTTTCCAAAGTGCTGCACAGACTAGTAAAATTAAAAAGTAATAATCCAAAACTAAAGGATCATTTAAGAAATAAAATAGTAAAATAGATATTCAAATATTAAAAACAACAAACAAAGCAATAAAAGTATAAAAAATAAAACCAATTACAATAAAAAAACGAAGAACTAAAAGACACAGGATCATACGACTAACTCCGAGTTAAAAGCCAGAGAATAAAAGTGAGTTTTAAGATGAGACTTTCGATGTTGGGGGGCCTTTTTTACTTGGGAGGGGAGAGAGCCAACCACAGAAAAGGCTCGGTCCATCCTGGTCTTAAGTCTAGTCTTAGTCACCACAAGTTGGAGATGGCCCTCGGACCTCAGTGACCGCGCTGGAGAGTAAATTTGCATGAGGTCCGAGATGTATTTGGGGGGCCAGCCCATTCAACGCCTTAAAAACAAACAATAAAATCTTAAAATCAATCCTAAAACGAACAGGCAACCAATGCAGGGAGGCACCCCCCTTTTTGGTTCCTGTTAAAAGCCGTGCCGTAGAGTTCTGGACTAACTGTAAGCGGGAGAGAGACTTTTGGCTAATTCCAGATTAAAGTGCATTACAGTAGTCCAGACGTGATGAAATAAAAGTGTTGCAAAGATAAAAAAGATGTAATTTTAGATAAAAGCCGAAGATGATAAAATTAAGATTTTATAACTGCATTAATTTGAAAATAACAATCATAATGTCACCCATATCCAGACTTTGGCTTTCTCTCTTGGTCACATAGTTGTCAACTTGTTTTGGGTAGAATGCTCAGGGTCCTATTTTGACCAAGAATGGGAAGAACCCCGTCATGGAACTGAATGAGAAAAGACGCAGTCTGAAGTACGAACTCTCCGCTGAGACGGGTGGCTCCCACGAGAAGTGCTTCGTCATGGAGGTGACTTCTTTTTTTTTTTTTTTTTTTGAACTATTTGAAGCACTTCAGGACTTTAATACCCGCCATTGTCTACAAGGTGGAGGTCGATGGACAGAAGTTCAAAGGTAGAGGTTCCAACAAGAAGGAGGCGAAAGCCTACGCCGCTCTTGCCGCTCTGGAGAAGTTGTTCCCAGACACGCCTCTCATGTCCAAGAAAACGTCCAAGAAACTCACATACACTGACATGGTATAAACATTAAAAAAAAAAAAAAAAAGTGCCGGCTCTGTACGGTAGCGGTGGCTCGAATCATCGGCCATTTTGTTTTCAACAGCATATTCCAGGATTCGGTACGATTCGCGGGATCCCTTCAGATCCCGGATCACCAGACTGGGGTCTTGGCAGAGGTCGAGGAAGGGGCCGAGGGAAACCCTTTTCTTCAGGCCCCGCTTACAACAAAAGTAAGGCGCTCTCTGTGTTTTTAGTATTTTGGATAAATTACATAACTTATGTAAATGTGTCACATGACTGATGGCTCTTTATTTTAAAAGCCAACTTCAAATATGAGAGCAACTCTGGAAGAGGTTATCGTAAGTATACCCTTTTGTTTCACTGGACTACTGAAGGTAATATATAATAATAACTGTATTAACCCCAATAACAACTGTATTGGGGTTGGCGGCACGGTGGTCTAGGGGTTAGTGCGCAGACCTCACAGCTAGGAGACCAGGGTTCAATCCCACCCTCGGGCATCTCTGTGTGGAGTTTGCATGTTCTCCCCGTGCATGCGTGGGTTTTCTCCGGGTACTCCGGTTTCCTCCCACATTCCAAAAACATGCTAGGTTAATTGGTGACTCCAAATTGTCCATAGGTATGAATGTGAGTGTGAATGGTTGTTTGTCTATATGTGCCCTGTGATTGGCTGGCGACCAGTCTAGGGTGTACCCCGCCTTACGCCCGAAGACAGCTGGGATAGGCTCCAGCACCCCCCGCGACCCTTGTGAGGAAAAGCGGTAGAAAATGAATGAATGTATTGGGGTTTGAGGGAGTGAAAGATGTTTTTAATTAAAAGGTATTAATTAGGGGCGCTCTGAAACCTCAGTTTTCAGCATGAAAACTTTACAATTAAAATTTTAGAGAGAATATTCAATCAATGACATTGGAAAAATGAGGAACTCATTCATTCATTTTCTACCGCTTTTTCCTCACGAGGGTCGCGGGGGGTGCTGGAGCCTATCCCAGCTGTCTTCGGGCGAGAGGCGGGGTACACCCTGGACTGGTGGCCAGCCAATCACAGGGCACATATAGACAAACAACCATTCACACTCACATTCATACCTATGGACAATTTGGAGTCTCCAATTAACCTAGCATGTTCGTACTAGCATGTCCTATTTTATGCTTTTAGTCTTTAGCTTTTAACTCTAGTGTTTCCTCATGGGGGGGTCCTCCACACTGGGGGCTGTGTCGGGTCTGCTGAGGGGGTGCCATCCTTGGGTCCCTTCGACCTGGCCGGCTGGGGGTTCCTCCCTTTTAATGTGGGGGTCCGCACGTCTGTCGGAGTCGGGGGGGCCCGGGTGCTGGTCCCCCGATGGGACGGCCTGCGGCTCCTCCCAGTGTGGACGGCCCCAAAGGTGGCATTTCCTTGGTCCTCAGTGCCATGCCATGTCTCCCTACTGTGTGTGTGTGTGTGGGTGGGGGTGTGTGTGGGTGGGTGGGTGTGTCTAGTATGGAGGGTGGGAAGGAGGGGCTTTCTTTTGTTTTTGTTTTTTCCTTTTCATTCATTCATTTTCTACCGCTTTTCCTCACGAGGGTCGCGGGGGGTGCTGGAGCCTATCCCAGCTGTCTTCGAGCGAGAGGCGGGGTACACCCTGGACTGGTCGCCAGCCAATCACAGGGCACATATAGACAAACAACCATTCACACTCACATTCATACCTATGGACAATTTGGAGTCGCCAATTAACCTAGCATGTTTTTGGAATGTGGGAGGAAACCGGAGTACCCGGAGAAAACCCACGCATGCACGGGGAGAACATGCAAACTCCACACAGAGATGGCCGAGGGTGGGAATTGAACCCTGGTCTCCTAGCTGTGAGGTCTGCGCGCTAACCACTAGACCGCCGTGCCGCCCCTGTTTTTTCCTTTTAATTGTGGTAATTGTTTTAATTCTGTAAAGCACTTTATGTTGCATGTCTCTGCAGGAAATCAACAAATAAAGTTGATTTGATTTATGAATATGAAATCCTACTTACTGTGGTCAGGTCGAGAACCGATTAACGGTGATAAACGAGGAACGGCCGTACTTGTTTTTCATGTAGTATTATTTGAACAGCAACAATTGTACAATGCCGGACTATACCACTTTTAAGACTGCTGCATATGACTCTTTTTTTTTTTTCCAGACAAGTTGTACAGTAACAACGGAGCCGGGACCGCGGGTTCCACCAAAGCCGTCGGCACAGTCGCCGGCGCCGCTTGTGGCAGCACAGGAAGCACTACTGGCTACGGCACGTTTTACCCTGAAAGCACCACCACCACTTACTCGGCCCCACCCATCTCCAGCACCAACACCAACACCAGCACAACCACATCAGGTAGCTACAAGTCCATGCCCCCGCCTGCCGACCAGCAGAGTCCTTACAGTTACGGCTACGGGGATGAGAAGAAGAAGATGCTCACTCAAGGTCAGACCGAGGCTTCAGCACAGGGAGCCAATTACTCCATGTACAGCACCGCGTATCCCAACACCGTGGTGGGGGGCCAAATGTATAATAATTATGGTGAGTATCAGCTTTACCAGTACTTCCACCAGTGTTTAGCGACAAAGTCGGACCTGCTGATTTGTATCTTTCTCCTCAGGATGGTCAAATCAGACAAACTGGGGAAGTCAGCAAGGCTACGGCTCGTACCAGTCCTACACGGGACAAAACCAGACCTCATTTCCTGGAAACAGCGGCACAAATTATTAGCGGTATCCTCGTGCAGCCTTTCCCAACTCATAAACGCCACTGAGTGTTCAACCCGGACGACGACACGACGACGACGATCCTGGAATAGGAAAAAAAAACCTTTAAATGTCGCTCAAACTGGAATGTTGCTGTTTGTTGTGTCATCACATGTCCCGATTGGTTTGTCACATCTTTAATCCGTTTTAATGTTGCTCCATTTTACGTTTTGATTAGCTGTACGTTAAACTTTGCTTTGCATGATTTACGTTCCACCGCAGCGTCTTTATTAGTTACTGTGACAAACCTGTACTATGCCTTCTTAATAAACTATTTTACTTTGGAGCAAAGTTCATGCCTGTCAGTGGAGCTGTGACGTGCGCCTTTTAAAGTGGAGCATCTAGGGCAAAGTTGACGTTTAAATGGAGGGAAAAAAAAAACAGGTCAACTTCAACCTTGTGGTAAAGAAACCAAACATATCAGCAATACATGGAAGTGTTTTGTACAAGTGGCTTCTGACCTCTGTGGACAAACTGTTATACGTAGCATGTGTAGCTGACATGTTTGTTGATAAAAAATTGCCTCACTGACCCTAGAGGAGGGGAGGTAATAGGAGACTCCAGTTCGATTCCACCCTCGGGCATCTCTGTGTGGAGTTTGCATGTTCTCCCCGTGCATGCGTGGGTTTTCTCCGGGTACTCCGGTTTCCTCCCACATTCCAAAAAACATGCTAGGTTAATTAGCGACTCCAAATTGTCCATAGGTATGAATGTGAGTGTGAATGGTTGTTTGTCTATATGTGCCCTGTGATTGGCTGGCCACCAGTCCAGGGTGTACCCCGCCTCTCGCCCGAAAGACAGCTGGGTTAGGCTCCAGCACCCCCGCAACCCTCGTGAGGAAAAGCGGTAGAAAATGAACGAATGTTGGACAAGTGGTTAGTATGCAGGCCACACAGCTAGGAAACCCGAGTTCAATTCCACCCTCAGCTATCTCTCTGTGGAGTTTGCACGTTCTCCATGTACATTTTCTCCGGGTACTCCGGTTTCCTCCCACATTCCAAAAACATGCTAGGTTAATTAGCGACTCCAAATTGTCCATAGGTATGAATGTGAGTGTGAATGGTTGTTTGTCTATATGTGCCCTGTGATTGGCTGGCAACCAGACAGCTGGGATAGGCTCCAGCACCCCTGCGACCCTCTTGAGATTAAGCAGTAGAAAATGAATGTCTTTAAATGCTGCGATTGGCTGTGTACCCTGCCTCTTTTCCAAAGTCAACTGGGATAGGCTCCTGCATACCCCTTTGAAAATGAATGAAAGTCAATTTTTTTTTTTTGCAAAATAAAAAAATACATATTTGAAAATACCGAAGTGGCATCCCCGCATCATTTTGATTTTTCAAAATATAAAGTTTGAACACCCTTGATTTAAGTCAGTGTTGCTTCCTCCTTTTGTTGCGTTCTCTGATTAGAAGTCACAAAAAACATGGAAACACGGCTAAAAGTGGTACAAACAAAGAAAAAAAAGTAAGTAAAATAATGCTTCGTGTCTGGACAACAACTGTAATAATAACTCGTTCATCACGAGAGCCGGGCCCGTCTCCGGTTCCAAGACCCAGTCAGTCTATGAGCAATGATCATGCTCCTGTGGCGTGGCCCAGCTGATAAAAAGGAGGCGCACCGGGAAAGACAAAGGCTCTTGTTTGCTTCTTCCGGAGTGTCCCACACCACTCATCAGCTGTGAGTGACTTTATTTGCTTTCCGTCGTCCGTACTTTTTGTATATTTGAGGAAGAACTGCTTTGATTTTGATTCCACGCACGCTTTGATAGACAGGAAATATGTCACCCTTTGACTTTATCTTTCTCAGACGATGATTAGTTTATGAGCTTCAGCTGTGTGTCAAGTTCAGGCGGTGGTTATCACGTGTCAAGATAAGACAGGAAAACAAGGAAGGCGTGTTGCTCGATGGCAGGGTAGAGGAGGAAGTGTAGGCGTGCACAGTCAGCATGCAAATCTTTGGCCCGTCACGCATTTCTTAACTCTTCCTGTTTTGCTTGCGCTCACTTTGGTTGTTTTGTCTTGAGCGTTGCGGTTAAGGCAGCCGCTCGCTGATCATCTGATTTGTTTGATTTATGAAGATGGCGCTGATTGGGGTTGCTATTTTGTTTGCTGCCATTCCTGTGAGCTACTGCTATCCTTACGTCTTCCAAGACCTGGATGGAGGCCGCAGTAAGTATCACCTTACACAAACTTTCGCATTCAAAATATATAACTTTTCTATCCTCTAACAGCCAACAGAACCTCCATTAAGTTCCTTGCTTTAGGAGACTGGGGTGGTGTGCCTTACCCCCCCTACATGACTGCAGTGCAGAAGTCTACCGCTCGCGAGATGAGTAAGATAGCGGAGCAGATGGGAACGGACTTTGTTCTAGCCCTTGGTGATAATTTCTACTTCAAAGGTGTGGACAGCGTGGACTCCCCCAGATTTAAGGTCGGCCCGAGATGCTTTGCTAGTTGTTGCTGTGGAGCGGAACGGCCCCTGATTTGTTGTCATCTGAATCTGTCGCACAGGACACGTTTGAGGCCGTGTACACGGGCAAGCCTCTCAACGTGCCCTGGTTTGTACTAGCTGGCAACCACGACCATGCAGGGAACGTCAAGGCCCAGATTGAGTACTCCAAGAAGTCTGCAAGATGGTAAGGCGATGATGCAATGTTGTCATGATGTATAAGGTCGGCAAATAATAGAAATATATGCGTCATTTCTAAATACAGTATTACAGCACCTTCCATAACATTGGCTTTTTGGGGTGATTTTTTTTTTATTACCCTAGTAAACAAAATCAAAATGTTAAAACAAAAAACTAAAAAATCTAATACATGTCTACTGATGCCAAAACTAATTTTGAATATTCGGGGGATGCTGGAGCCTATCCCAGCTGTCTTCAGGCGAAAGGCGAGGTACACCCTGGACTGGTGGCCAGCCAATCACAGGGCACATATAGACAAACAACCATTCACACTCACATTCATACCTATGGACAATTTGGAGTCGCCAATTAACCTAGCATGTTTTTGGAATGTGGGAGGAAACCGGAGTACGCGGAGAAAACCCACGGGGAGAACATGCAAACTCCACACAGAGAATCGAACCCAGGTCCTCCTAGCTGTGAGGTCTGCGCGCTGACCACTCCATCTCCGTGCCACCCGATTTTGTATATATTTTTGTAAATATTTATAAAACCTACTGTTATAAAAAACTAATTTTCTTCATATGTTATAGTATGGTTTATTTCAGACATTCTTAACAAGTTAAATTATTTTTTTGGGGGGAAAAATTGAAAAAAATGTTGTGGCACACCACTAACCACTTCCCGTGCATCACTAAGTCTATTGGAGGAACCAGGAAATCTGCTACGTGTTGCCATGCGGACAAATATTACATCGCTCTGCCAGTCTTTACACCACAGACACTCAACAATGACATCATATTTGCTGAAAATTATTCATGTTAAAAAAATTTTTTTATGATATTGGATAATTCCTCACGGCACACCTGAATCATCTGCAATCACTGCATTAAGCAATACGACGGAGTACAGTATTACTGCCATATTGAAAAAAAAATCTGAGATTACGAGAATAATGTTGTAAATTTGCGAGAAAAGTTGCAATATTGCATTTTTGGGGGGGGTAATGTCAGATTCCTGACATTGAAATGCATACGTCCATGTTGATGATGGAGTTAGTCAATCGCTTCTTCCATGGAGGGTTCCTCTTGGTTCTTAGGACCTCATTGCTATCAGAAGTACAGTAAACCTCGGATATATCGGACTCGGATATATCGGAAATTCGCTCACAACGGACAGATAAAAAAGAACCGATTTTTCTGTAATGCATTTCCAATAAAAATTCATTGCATATATCGGATTTTTTATAACGGAACCTATTTCGGACAAAATCTCCAGTCCCGTTCCAATGTATTTCCATTAAATTTCCCTCGCATATATCGGATGGCCGCATCGTGGCGCTCCGATTCGCCGAATCGTGACAGGCCGCTATACGACGTCATTTGCAGCGTTTGCAGCGTTGCCTGCGCGTCCAGGTACATTGGAAACATAGTCAAGGAAGTGCCTTTTTATAACGGATAAAATCCGATTTACGCATATACCGGATATAAATCCGATATATGCGTAAAACGGACATTTTCCGGTATACGCATATAACGGATTTCGCTTATATCGGACAAAACCAGTGGGAACAATTGAATCCGATATATCCGAGGTTTACTGTAGTCTGTGATGAGATAATTACATTTTTTTTCAAAAATTTGTATTAAAAGCAGAGGCAATATGCACTCCTGATCAAAAGTTTGCACAGTTGGGTCTTAAGCAGAGCTTCAAAATGCAAAAATAAGAAATTGAAGTATGTGATGGCAAAGGCAAAAAAAAAATTACCTCTCCCAGCATGCCATTACTAATCAGGTTTGATGCAGTAAGACCCTCCACAGAAGTCATTTCTTATTAAAAACATCCTGAGGGTTATGGATCGAAAAAGTCAAACGGTAGAGCCAAAAAAATTATCTTATCTAATCGGGCGTCCGTCAAGACACGGAATGGTCCTCGGCTCAAATGAAGGTTGTTACTGGTGTTACTGAGTGCGGTCCAATAAACATCACTTGGCATTTAAAAATGGCTTTTATAAATCCGTCCTTCAGCGCCACTAAATTGTTTGGAATTTGCATGAGAGCACAAAACTGGCCGCTGTAAGATGGAGGAAAATGTTATTGTCTGATGAGGAAAAAAATATAACTGGTCCTGATGGCTTCCAACTAGACGAGGAGATCCCACTTGAGATGTTTTCCAAAAATACACACCAATTCCAATTGCGGGATTCATTATAAAATAATAAATCCTGATCATTATTTGGCAACTGGGATGCCGCTACTGTTTTGTATCAAACATAAAATGCATATTGAAAATTGGCTGAAATTGCAGGGTCTAATGCAGGGGTGGGCAAACTACGGCCCGGGGGCCACATCCGGCCCACCAAGTGTTTGAATACGGCCCGCCCAATCTTTCCAAAGTATTTAATTTAAACTCAACATACAACCTGGCATCATGGCCTGAGCCAACCTTTTGATGGTTGTATCAATTTCGTTGTTTGACATGGTCTGTTGTTTACAAAGTGCTCCTGAAAAAAGAGACACAAGCACATAATAATAATACAAATTAAAATAATAATTATTATATTATTATTATAGCTATTATGATTATTTATTATATTAATGCTAATTATTATATGGATTATATATAATAATATTGTTATATTTGCATATTTTACATAATAATAATATAATAATTATTATTTTAATTTTATTTTAATTATTATAATATTTTATTATTTTTAAAATATTTAAATATAAAATAATAAATAATAATAGCAGATTGCATGACAATTTTACAGATACAATAATACCAGGTGGACTGTTACGTGTAAAATATATAGTCTGCCCCCCCCCCAACAACATAAATTTTGTTATATCAATGCGGCCCGCGAGTCAAAAAGTTTGCCCACCCCTGGTCTAATGGATGCTTTATTATGTTTTTTAAAATGTTTTTTTAATGTTTTTTTATGTTTATTATATATTATTTTATACGTGCTCGTCAAGGAAAGAATGTTTTTGATCTGTATTATGAATATTACTGATGTTCTAGTACTGTAATACTGAAAGCAAATGTAAAATTATATGAACTTGTAATTGTACATGGACAATACATGATCTCATACTATTTTTCATAATTTAACATCAGTTTGGTCCTTAATTATTTCCACAGTTCTCCATTCACTTTGATGCTTTAGTCTGTTTGCTTTGCCAGGGTCACTTTTATGAGTAGTTGTGCCTTTTAGGAATTTTCCTTCCTACTACTATGAACTGGACTTCCGCATCCCCAACACGGACAAACTGCTGACCATCATTATGCTGGACACGGTGATGCTATGCGGGAACTCTCTCGACTTTGCGGATGAGAAGCCCAGAGGCCCCGTCCGTGCGGTGGACGCCAACCGTCAGGTGACGTGGCTGCAGGAGAGGCTGGCTCGGTCTAAAGCCGACTTCCTCCTGGTGGCCGGTCACTACCCTGTGTGGTCGGTGTCCGAACACGGGCCCACTGAGTGTCTCCAGCAGAGGGTTCGCCCCCTCCTTCTTAAACACAACGCCACCGCCTACTTCTGTGGCCATGACCACAATCTGCAGGTACGACGACCGTGTTGCTTTAAATCTACCCGATAATTCTTAAAGTCAATTTCCTACCTTGCAGTACATCGAGGAGTCAGGAGTGGGCTACGTAGTTAGCGGCGCTGGAAACTTCCTGGATCCAGATGTCCGACACTGGAACAAAGTACCCAAAGGTTCTGTGAAGTTCTTCACTGGACAAGCTTCGACTCTGGGAGGTTTTGTGCATGCAGAAGTCACCAAGAGCAAAATGATCCTCACCTTCTACCAGGCTAAAGGCACTTCTCTCTATCGCACGGTGCTCTCGAAAAGGAATATTAACTAGACTCTTTTTTTTTTATGCCTGATAAAGCTTAAGCTTTTTGCCGAAATGTGGCATTAATATATTTTTTAACTGTTTTTTAGTTGTGTAGTGGAAACAAATAAACATTAGGTTTAAAGATCAAGGAAATCAATCTGAAATTTAAAATTCTGATTTTAATTTCTTTGACATTTGACTGAATTTTATAGCACGGTGAAATTATGACTCAGGTGAGGTTTGTACAGTGGATGCCTTGTATGCAGTTAGGTCAAAAACAAAACAAAAACAGACTCAATCTAGCAACTGCTTTAAATTATTTGCAAAAGGAAAAAAATAAAGGGTATTTATGTGATTTTTTTGTGAGCATTACATCACTTTAATCACAAGGGTTGTAGTGTAATGTAAAAACATTCTCTAATGAGCAGGAAAGGCTATCAGTTCTTTCCCACTTAATGTACTGTATATACTGTACACGATGTTAAATAAAATAAATCTGTTTGAGGTCACATTGTCAAAGTACAATAATGAATAAGCGTTCTTTTTTTAGTAAGCCCTACGCTGTTTTGCACCTACAGATTTAATGGGAATGAGTAGTTTGTCCATTTACCGTAACTTATATTTATTGGTTCCAGAAACGACCGTAAGTGAATTTCTGCTAAGTATAGTTTCTTGTTTCTAAATGTAATATTTTCATAGAGCTGTTTAGGGCCTTCTTAAAAATGCTTTTTTTAACATTACAAAAGTCCTCTAAACATTAAATAACACACCCTTGTCGTCACCTGTGCACTTGTATTACCCGATAAATTAGCCATTAGCCATTAGCCATTAGCCAAAACCGCTACAGTGCTAACATTTTAACTACACAACATGCTAGGTTAGCCTTTTTGCTGGACAAAAACAGAATTGAACTTACTCTTTCCATGTCTGTTGCTGTCTGACAAGTAGTTGGCGGAGCTTCATTTTTTATTTTAAGATGTGCGGAGAAACCTTTATTTTAATTTTTTTAAAAAGGGAGGAATATCGACTAAAACATTTGACCCATTACCCAAGTTGTCACGTGTAACGTGCAATTCTCTAACAAAACGCTAGGGGACAGTGTTTTCTTTAAAGTGTGAAAGTGAGCAACCACATGTTTCCTGTATATATAATAATAATAGCAACCAGGGACACAAATTGAATAGGACTGTCATTTCCGGATTCACTTCCGTATTCTTTTTATTATTATTATTATTATTATTAAAGACATGACATGGCAGCAAAATCAACACACCAACTTTACAATTGTGTGGAAAAATGTTTGCCTCCTTCCATCTTTTATTTTTGCATGTTTGTCACAATTAAATGTTTCAGATTATCAAATATAAATATTAGTCCATGACTACACAATTGAACACAAAATGTGGTTTTTAAATGGAAGTTTTTATTAAAACTCCAAACTTACATGTCCTTTTGTGAAACCCCCCTAAACTAATAATTGGTTGGCCATGCTTGGCAGTAACAACTGCAATCAAGCATTTGCATAACTTGCAATTAGTATGAATGGTTGTTTGTCTATATGTGCCCTGCTATTGGATCAGTTGCATTTCTGCAACCCGAGTGAGCATAAGCGGCATAGAAAATTAAGAGATGGATGGTTAGGCCACCCTTAGCAGCAACAACTGCAATCAAGCATTTGCGATAACTTGCAATGAGTCTCAAACAGCGCTGTGGAGGAATTTGTGCTTACTTATCTTTGCGGAAAAACTATAAAACGTGTTTTGTGTTCACATTTTTGTCTTTCTAGAACAGATGAATTAGATATATATTACTTTAGATGAGACAAATTGATTTGGTTGGAGTCTGACGTTTTTATGACGAATAAATGCCTGCTAATCAAGGTTCCTTGTACTTTATCGCTGTTACTCCCAACACGCATGCTGAGTAAGATCTTCATCCAAGATGGACACCTGGCGTTGAGGCCAAAGGAGGATTGGGCAGATTGGCAGAGATTCAACCAGGATAAATTTAGTCTCCCAGCTAACAAGAGCCTCACGCTAGGCTGACACACACATTTGGAACTTGTGCAGGTATTCTAGTCTACACGTTCATTTAAAAGGATTATTTAATCTGTAGCGATGTTCGTGTTCGTTACATGTTCTTCATGTCTTCACCGCAGGGCAGAATGAGCCCCAGGCCCGCCTGGTGCCATGCTTGGTCTGAGAGAAGTGAGGTGAGTCAGGGCTATTGAGAAATCAAAGGTTAAGCTGTCAAGTGTGGATAAAGGACAGGTCAGGATCAGGTAATCCCCACTGACGCAAAGCCACTATACAAGCCTCGGCTCAAACTGCTGAGCACACACTTTATATGTTTGAATCCTTGAATATGTTCTAGTCTTATATCTGTCCATATTTGTGTATCGGTACCAGTATCTCCAGGTACTTCCCATTTGGACCAGGTCCAGGACTATGCATCTATTAAAGCAAGTGTGTCCAAACATTGTCACTCAGGGCCAATACTGACAAATTGAAAAGGGGGTACTCATGTGATGTCATTTTTTTTCTTGCAAATTTATGGCTTTATTCTTGTAAATTTACGACTTTTTCCTTGAAATGTCACATTTGTATTTGTTTTTCAATGGGTCCCCAATACTTTGTCGTATCAAATACAGTAATTCACAATAGAGTCGTTTAGTTTCATTTGCAGTATGTGCTGCTCTTACATTCTAAATTCCTTTCCAAATTCATCCCTAATAAATAACAAAAGCAGCTTTATTGATCACCCGTGTGTACTATTACCGACCCTGGACGTATGGAACGTGCATCATCTCTGAATTGGCCGCAATGTTTTAATTCCACAACTCAAAAGTAATAAAATTGTGGCGTATTAAAGGCTAAGCTGCTTTTCTAATCTTCTCTCCCTAATCTCCATCCCTCACTTAATACAGACATGCAATGAGCGACCTTGAAGACGATTCATTCCAAAAAGTTAAGGATATATATATATGTATTTAAATATATAAATTGATCAGGGTCACAGGGTATGCTGGAGCCTATCCCAGCTGACTTTGGGCCAGTGGCGGGGTAAACCCTGGACTGGTCAATAACCAATCACAGGGCACATAAAGACAAACAACCATTCACACTCACATTCATACCTCATTGTGGGAGGAAGCTCAAGTACCCAGAGAAAACCCACGCATGAACCTGCAGACCCCACACAGAGATGTCCAGTAGACTGGTAGTAGTATAGGATAGTAGTATACAGTACAGGCCAAAGGTTTGGATACACACAACTGAGGTCCCAAACCCCATTAATAAGTAAAGAGAACACCAAGGATTTGCAGTGCTATCATAAAAGCAAATGGCAGCTACTTTGAGGAATCTAAATTAAAGTTATTTAGATTTATTTCACAATTTTTTAGTTAAGTGCATAATTCCACGTGTTCATTCATAGTTTGGGGAATCTACAATGTACATCGAAACACATTGAATGAGAAGGTGTGTCCCAACTTTTGGCCTGCACTGTTGAAAATACTCATTTTCTCATGTACAGTATATGTACATATTGTTTTAGCAGAACATTTGAATCACACTTTAACCATGTTATGTGTTTGAAAGACGTTATTTATGTTGCACCCAAAGTCAGCTGCCATTAGCTCCAGCATACCCCGCGATTCTGGTAAGGATTCAGCGACATAGAAGATGAATAGATGTGAATCTATTAAGGCAGGAGGACCATTGTGTTGTATTTTAAGTGTTTGAGCCCAAGTGATCAAAGCAGGTTGCAGAAATCTACGGCACACTTGAGGATGTAGACCTGGGAGTGTCACTTTAAATACATTTTAAGTGATTCAGCTACACAAATTTGTTCCGCAGCTTTTTTTTTTCCTCACTTTTTCCACATAAAACATTGACCGTCACTCAAATAATTTACAAATATGTAGTAAAATTGATATTTGATACCAGATTACCAGTTACCACCCCTTATCAGTAAATAGGATAAAGGGTGGAGATGTTCCACGGGCATTGTCAGTCACAACTTGGATCCAGCACAGATGAGGTAAAATGAAAAATAGACCAATTCCCTCATGCATCACTCTCCTTAGGCTGAGACATAGGCTGAGCGAAAGACGGGCTTCCGCCGCTGAGGCTGCTGGGCAAAAAATTGGGTAGGTACGGCATGACTGCCATCAGAGGACTGGTCAGTGGAGTCTCAGCGGAGGGCGTCATGGGGATAATGACGTCGTCCTGGTCCCACACGTGGAAGGCATTGGGGTGCGAGTGGCTGAGGGAAGGTGGGATTTGGAGAGGGCTGACGCCTTCCACTTCGGCATCTTTTTTCACATTCTCGTCGATCGGACCCAGTAAACAGTCTGTGGACAGCCGATAAAAGTACTGTTAATAGAGTCGTCCATTGCCGCATTGTCCAGTCAGTCTATCACGGTTATAGTACATATATTAATAAATTAGGGTAGTAGTATTAAATGTAGTATTCTACATTGGTCACTCTGTGTCAGTAAATGAGGCACACAAGCTCCAGACTTGATCACAGGAACCCCTTATGTCACTTCCTGTCCAACACCAGAACATATTTACAGTAACACTCACAACCAGGAATCATATTTATTATTATTATTAAAAATATTATTAATTATTATTAATCAAAAATACTGAGTCATGTTATCATGTATAATATTCTGGTCACTGGGCGTCAGTAATGACACAAAACATTGATGAGACATGTAAAGACATGAAAAAGGTTCTCCTCCCAATTTGTGTGGAAGTGGTAGGTTTTTGGCTTCTTCCTTTGTCCTTCTTCCACACTTCGTTTGAGCCCCTGGAACCAATTAACCTAGATAAATGAGGGACAACTGTATTGGGGTGTTATTTCATGTGTAGACGGCTCTAATTATGTAAAAAAATATACAGTACAGGATTTCTATGCTCAGGAGAAAAATACTCAATTTACCAAACTTTGTGGAAATTGATTTAACATGATCGGGTCTGGAGCTGCTCAGTGACCAAGTGGTTAGCATGTTGGACAAACAGTCAGGAAGAACTGGGTTTGAATCTCCGCTTAGGGCATCTCTGTGTGGAGTTTGAATGTTCCCCCTGTGCATACATGGGTTTTGTCCGGGTACTTTGGTTTCCTCCCACGTTCCAAAAACATGCATGTTAGGTTAATTGGCGACTCAAAATTAATCGGGGTGTGAACACAGGAAACATCATGAATGTTTTGGGGGTTTTTTTGTGTGTTATAAGGCGATTAATGTTCTCTTGTTAAATAAGGTTGAAAAAACAAAAAGTTACATTTTACCCATCCACAAATCAGTCAGATTTTTTGAAAACATTTTGCTACATTGACAATTATGCAAATGAGGTGATTATGCCATCTATCTCCTGCAACCAATTGCCACAGATAGACTGCAGTCCTGTGGGAAACATTCAACAGCTTTGTGAGTTCATTATTCTGGAATATTAATGGAGCTTCATATGTTTTCATTCAACCACCATGAAGAATTCTTCAGTTAGCAAATAACAAGTACTATATATCAGTATGGTATTGGAGATAGTACCTTTAGGGACAGAAATAGATAGAAGATGAGGAAGGATTACCTGTAATGTCCAGCATGAGGTCTTTGATGAGGTGACCCACAATAGCATAAGCCACAGCGACCACGACCACAGCAGCCATGAGGAGGTAAATAACTGACTTCGGTAGCTGGATGAGGTCCCTTGAAGGGGGCTTGTACTCCTTATAGAGTGGCTCCACATTCTGGACTAAATACTGGAATGAATGTACTCCTTCTGTGTCGTTAAAGCTGTCCATATTCCCAGAGTACTCCATTCAAAGTGTAGGATCCATCAGCTAACGTGTAGCCACATAAAAAAAAACACAGAAGTAGTCAAGGTTTAAGATAGTAAGGGAATGGAAAATGAGTGTACCCACCTTTTCACAACAGGTTTTTCCATTTTATAGAAGTTCATGTTTCTTCACAGTGTCTGTGATTGACACAGGGTTATTATCAGTTCATCCTGGAGGCATCGGGATCGTTCTGTGTGTTACTGCCATGTGTCCTCTAACATGGAATAATCCGACTGGCAGCTTGAAAAAATAAGGAGAGAGAGAGCGACAGAGAGAGAGAGAGAGAGTAGGGAGGAAGGAGGGATTACATTTTCCAATCAACAAGCCCCTCATCCCATCAACATTTCAGACCACACAGATTAGCCCACTTTATCCACTACAAATAATAATAATACTGAAGAGACATACATACAAAGACAAATACACAATAAATGATAAGTAACGTAATGTAACTCATATTACACAAGTATAACGATGAGCTAAAGGTACGCTACACACACAAATTCAACAAAGAAACCAAGCAAACATGACACTCACTAGCATAACCGTTAGTCATAGTTAGCTTAAATACTGATATTAGCACCGATGAAAAGGGAGCCTAACTTTGTGAAAAGGGTGCCCAAACTACTCCACAGCTCCCACAATAAGCCAAAAAAACTCACCTTTATGCATTCACGCACAGCATCAACCTGGTGATATGATGTATGAGGCGCAATAAGGCTAAGAGATCTATATATTGTTCGAGCGAAAAAACGTCCCGCACTGTGGTGCGTTTACTGACCCCTGAACACCGTAGGACAAACGACACTCTAAGCCGAACATACATTGCAATGTAAATTATGAGCTTTCTAACAGTCACAATGTTTATGAAATTAATATCAATGTATACTAAGTAACATAATGTAATCTTGAATACTGCCTGAGAACTAACACTGCACTCTACGCTGAACATACAATGCAATGTAAATTATGGGCTTTCTAAAAGTCTGATGGCTGTATATTTACTGTTTAAAATGTGGTTTACTTGTAAGCAACGTACCACTGTTTGTATTTGCCACACTAAAGAAAAAAACGCTATTATGTCAGTGGGTTTAAAACAGAGCATTTCAGTCACTTATTTGAATTTATTTTCATCCACAACATTTAGAAGTGTCTAAAACAGGGTTACAAAAAAGTAAATACTCATATTGGTAACATTAACGTCTGTTTTTGTTTTTGTTTAAATTTGTTTATCAGATAAAGTTTTTACAAACCCACTGACGACAGCATGCACAATATTCTACACAGCGATCGAGTCAGCTGCTAGCAGGTAAGTAATCAAACTATTAAGTATTCACCGTCGATGTAAAGACTTGTGTAGAAACTCTTGTTTAAGTTATATCATTTGGACATGTTTCATGTACAATATGAGTGTTTTCCACGTATGACTTAGCGAAAACAAGCAGCTAGCTAATCAAGCTAACACAACAAATCAAGCTAATCTGGTAGTTTTCTTTTATACACAAAGACAGTAATGGATTTGGGACAGCGATATAGGATACACACACGTAGGATACACATTTAGTACGTGTGATTGAAGAAGTGCACAAATTAGATTAGATAAGATTAGATTAGATTAGATTAGATTCAACTTTATTGTTATTGCTCATGTCACTGGTACAGGGCAACAAAATGCAGTTAGCATCCAACCAGAAGTGCAATTATATAAGTACCTTGGTATTAAGTAAATGTAGAAAAAAACAGATATGGACAGATCTATGTAAAAAAAACTATGACAGGCTATGACTATAATACAGTGAGGATATGTACAGGGATATAAATGACTATAATATGGTTATTGTAGATTATACAGATTATAAACAGTATGTATTACAGTATTGCAATGGAGTGACTAGAGTATGGCTATTTCAGATTATATACATTATAAACAGTATGATGTATGAATGCAAAAGATATTACAGTAATATGTACAATAGTGCAATCTGTGCAATAGTGCAATGAAGTAGTGCAATGAAGTGATGGGGGAGGGCATAGATCAGATGGGGGATGTAAGTAGTGGAAGGGATGGGCAATGGGGGGCAGAGTTCAACAAGGAGACAGCTGTTGGGAAAAAGCTGTTCCTGAACCTGGTGGTTCGTGTCCGTAATCGTAAATCGGAACAATTTTATCAGAAACACTATTTGACTTAGATTGAACTCCTCAACAGAGTCCGGTTGGCCAGGATGGACTTTTTCTTCGACGAGTCTCCATCACATTCAACTCCAAATGTTGAGCGTGGAGATCCACAAACGGTATCTAATTATCTTTTTTGTGATATTTCTTCATAATAGGTATTGTTTTTTTTGTAGGATTGTACTGTGAAGCTTTGCAGTCATGAATGCTGTGAAAGTGTCATGGTGAATGTTCATGGTGCCCTGGTGTTGTTACAGGTTACAGACACAGAGCTTGGCCTAAGTGTGAGCAGGCCTGAGATTCGAGAGGAAAATTCTAAGTATTGTCATATTTTTGCCTCCATTCTCTTTATGGGACATCCATGAATTCATCTTGGTGTTTAAATGAGTCGAATGTTATGTTAATTGTCCCTGCAGCTCTGTTGTGAATGACATCAGCAGAAGAGTACAGGAGCTGATGCAGAAGGTTCACAACCGCCGCACCAGCGACCAAAAGGAAATTGAAGATTTCCAAGAGATAATACTGAAGAAGGTGAACTACTCCTTAAAAATATATATATATATATATATGAGTGTGTGGCTGTTGTACAAATCTACAAGGGTCAAAAGGTGACCCCCCTCTTTGGCTTTCTCAAGGTGACCGAGATGTGCCAGCAGATGAAGCAGCACATGTACACAGCCTACGAAGAGAACAGTGATGAGATGGAGGTGAAACTGCAGGAGTTGACTGAGGTGCTAGAGAGATGCACAATTCTCCACAATGAGCTTCTGGAAGCCAGTTGTGTTCTGGCAAGAGTGCGAGAGAGTCTCATCAACCAGCCATCACAATCCGCAACAGACTAGATCAGCTTCATAACTTGATTTTGTTCTCATGTTCTTGCACCAATTTAGTTCTTTCTTCTGCGTTTTGCTCGGAACCTACTGATGGCCTTGAAACTTTTAGCGCAACAGTTCATATTTTACTTAGTTTTCTTTAGCTGTGACTGATACTTTCCTATTCTACTGTGATGTCTAAGCATTTGTATGTGATGGTGGGGACAGCAGTTTTATTGGGGCCACGCTCATTTTGCCGGCCATATTAAAATATCACAAAATGAAAGGCATCTCTTCATACATTATGCCATAACAATCCAAATCCAAATTAGCTACGGTTTTGGCTCCAGGCTTTGATCCAATACTTGATGTAATATTGATATTTATATGTTTGTGACTTTTATATATTAAAGAAATGTTTGCACTTAAAGTGTAAAACTTATTTTTTTGTCTAAGCCTGCCATTAACAGCCATATGCTCGTCTGTTTGTTTGCTCATTCTTGCTAGCTAAAGATAAAAGCTAAAACAAGCACATAGTCTTAAGGTTTTCTTTGTTAAACTTAATCGCTTAAACTCAGTTAAATACAAACACAGTCTCACAAATACAGACAAAAGTATACGTCTGTATACTTTTATTATTGTTGTCAGGAATAAACAATCTGGTTCTCATTCTTTATGATTGCCATATCCTCTATTCGAAACCCACTCAACAATAGTTGAATATGCACTGCGATGAAATATTTGCTTATTCATGTAAAATTGTCTCATTTTAGTAAGAAAAGTGTGATCTTATGTTTGAAGAATTTGACGTGACACATAACAATAAGAACAACTTGTATGTCCGTGTGTATTGATGCAATGTAAATAAATTTTGTAAATTGTAAATAAAGTTTTAACAGGCCATTACGTCATCCACAAACAGCAGAACTATAATCCGTTCATGGGATCTCATACGGAGACCTTAACAACTGCTTTTAGTGTAAAAAAAAGGGTAATATGTCAACATTGAATCACTCATCTAATACAGCAAACATGTCTCTCATGTTATTTTCACAGCAAAAATAACAATATGAACATCTTAATCATATTTTATTTACATCATTAACAGCAATCCGAGTGTTTTAGCCTAATTAAATAGACAAATGTATGTCAGATATCGTGTGTATATTTATATATATTTATATATTCCATGATGACGGCTTCCCTTGAGCCAACGTCAGTGGACGCTGACGTATTCCGTATGAAAGCAACAGTCAGAGACAATGACATCAGTTTAACAATACGTTTATTACGCTGGTTGTAGTTTGCGTTTGTGTTTAGAACCACTGCAGCGTACTGACAAGCGTTTTTTGGAGCTGAATTATGTAAGTAAAACAACTGAGACACAGAAATATATTTTACTTCTGTACCTTATTTTTTATTGAGACAAATGCAACTATTGCGTGGATTGTCCAACCTGGCAACCAACCAAACACTTTGCAGTCAGATGTGAAATAATACAAAAACGA
This sequence comes from Doryrhamphus excisus, assembly GCF_030265055.1. Lineage (NCBI taxonomy): Eukaryota > Metazoa > Chordata > Actinopteri > Syngnathiformes > Syngnathidae > Doryrhamphus > Doryrhamphus excisus. The sequence continues at coordinate 2,844,325 of NC_080466.1, read as the reverse complement.
TTTTTTTTTGTAAAGCAAAGTGGATTTAGGAAAACATTGGGTATGTTAGTATTAACATCACAATAACTAGTTATTTTAAACCAAAAGGCGTTTAAGGAATTGCACCTGTTTTTACTTTTACGATATTTACGTTGAACACGTTCAATTGACGCCACGAGCGACTAATTTACGTATTCATGATTGGCTGTATGTGCTGTCACTCATTAAGACTCAATTTTTTTTCCCTCCAGTCTGCCTCAGTTTGGTTTGTGATGTTCCCTCCCTCACTGTTTTGGACCCGAAACCGCCGACCAGTGATATTGGTGTGCTTTTTCTACATTTTCATGGTTCTGTCCTATTTGAGCGTTGAGCCACAGCGAGCATAACAATGGAAGAGGAGGAAAAAAGACCCAAGTCTCAAGTCGGTAAGAAGCGATGCAGTGGATGGTTACAAAACAGGCGTTTGTTTTAAATTGGACCTGTCCACAGGGGAACGTTTTGGGGATTTTGTTGGAGTCAATAGCAGACCTCCAGGCGTACTTTTGAGTTACAATCATACATACAGCTTTGTCATCCATGAAAAGTCCATAGTCCAGTGGATCAAACCTACAGAACATCAATGTAATCAGGCAAACATTTTTCCCGCCAAAAACTGTTAGCTCTTTTAAATCATGTCTAAACTAGTAATGGTAATGCTAATGATTTTTATTTCATTTGAACATGCATCAGATTACAATTGAGTGCATCACATAATCAGTTCAGTTTCACATGTCCAAAAGGAGTAGGAAGAAGCAAAGCTTATTAAACCCAACCCCTCCATCTGGTACTTTTACAATCAGTAACTGTTACATTTGTTCACTTCCTGCTTTCTATAATACAGTTTAAGTTTTTTTTTTTTTTAATAATGCATATACATAATAATAATGATATGACCATACAATGACATAATGGGTACTATAGTAAGCGTCAATATAGTGATATATATAGTACATCATGACTGGTTCAAGACTCTTCATCCATGTATTTAGCAAACATCAACTGCTTGTATTGTTTGTACATTAGCACATATTGTACCTGTACATTAGCAAAATGCTGGTATCCACAACATTTTTTTTTATTTCTAGTGTTCTCCCACGAATAGGAAGCTTTCTTGCAGGCGCCTCCTGTGGTTGTGGTGGAGCCACCCCTTGCCAGCGGGCACCAGTTTGATGACACCCACTCCAAAATAATCCCTAACTGCACACTTAGCAGCCTCTACTGACCAAAACAAATAGTGCACATTTATAAAACTATGGGGTAGCCTATTATTTTTAGATCATTGCCTTGATTCTCGTATATGTTGTCAGTAATAATCCATAACACATACATACAGCACTGGGACAAAGTACATACATTTTAACACTGTCACATACATCCTGTAGTACAGAATACAGTAAAATATACACAGACCCTTTTTAATACTGTGCTTGACAAAAATTAAATAAAAATCTGAAAACAAAATAAACAATAACTGTATTTTCACCCCATTAGGGCTCTTTTGTAGGTACTTTGGGTCATCAACACGGTGCCTGCGGGCACCAGCTAGCCCTCCCCAAGACCACATGAGGCGCCTGCAAGCCTGCTTTTCATTCAGTTAGTCAATAATGTGAAAACACTAGAAAGAAACGGTGGATACCATCATTTAGTGAAGTTTCTGATAAAACTATAAGCTATGAATGAGCAGGCGCATTTTACGTGAGATCAACAGTTTAAATTTGAATAAGAAGAGACAATAATGAGCCTCTTGTTTTTTTTTCTTAGGAGAAGGCAGACACTTTGACCCAAACTTCAAAGGGCCCATTCAAGACAGGTACTATCTCGATTTCAATTGGTTTGAAAAGAATACCATAAATAATGTAATGTTTTTCTCCTCAGGGGGTGTACTGATATTCTATGCTGTCTTCTTTTCATCGTGGCCTTGGCTGGCTACTTGGCTGTGGGGATCGTCGGTAAGAAAATTGAGGCATCAGTGTTTTGTGATATGTATGCAAAAACCCTTATGCGCCAACGTCGCAAAATTGTGACAGGCAACATTGCTGATGATAACAAGCAGAAATTTACCAATTGTTTGTGACCCAGTTTTCAATCATTTTAATTATAACAGGCAGTATAGCGATTGGTCTAATTCCTAACACCTGATTTGAAAATTTGATTTGTTCCAGCCAATTAAATCAATAAAATTGTGTTTATTATTACTAATGTCAGGAAAAAATATATAGCTCTTGTGGGTCGTATTATATTTAGGTGTAACTTTTGGGCAGTAATACACAAAACATTTTTTGTGATCCATAATGTGTTGTACTGTGCTGGAATGAACACGCAAATGATTTCACGCTTATGATGTGTATATGCCATATTCTGAAATCTCTTCCCCTACAGCCTGGTCTCACGGTAATCCCCGAAAAATGCTCTATCCCACAGACAGTGATGGGAACCTTTGTGGGCAAGGTTCCATGGTGTGAGTATTTGAACACAAAAAAAAAATACAGTACTCTTTTCACAAGAGTTAACATTTTTATTTTAGGCTACGGTTTTGGTATGTTTTTTCCCCAAATTTTTAGTATACTTTTTTAAATGAAGCATGAAATGAAATAGCAATCTACTGGAAGGCAAGTCTCCAAGAAATAGAATTCTGAAATGCAAAAATACAACAACAAACTGAAAAATTGAAAGCTGTGGTGGCATGTTGATCTGTATGTCAAAGATGCTAAAAAACAATTCACGTCAATGTACGTCAATATATTGTGTTAGTTTGAATTTTGCAACTAAACTCTTACTGCGTTTTTTTTTTTCAAAAACATAAATAAATGATGCTGTTTTGTTGTTGAATATGGCCTATTAGTAAGAAATAAGCATATTCACAATCAGTGTGTTCAGAAACAGGAGGCCGGGCACTTAACGCATCAATACAAATCAATAAACATTGAAGCATAATTATCAATGTTTCAATTAAATCTTGCGATGCAACAATTTAATTCAACTCAATGGTGTTACAAGCCCAATTATATATATAACTACATTGCCACTTGAAGTAACAAACCACTATAAAAAAACAGGAAAAAGTAACAAAAAAGGTTATTTGGCTGTTTAAAAATAATAAATTTGGGTATTAAATGGGATCACGGTCAATGTGAGACGATCCACTGTGGAAGAATTCTCCAAAAGATTCATGAAAGTTCTTTGTAGATAATAATGATGTATTGCACTTGTCTTACAGGAATAAACCATTCCTCTTTTACTTCAATATCTTGAAGTGTATCGGTCCACAGGTGCTCGTTGAGTTCCAGTGTCCCACCACACAGGTCAGCTCCAAGACGGGTTTACATTTCTATTGCTACAGTGGTTTTATAACAATCGCCGTTTGTGTCTTATCAATAGATATGTGTGGAAAAATGTCCTGAGGACTCTATGCACCGGGCAGACGCTCTGAGGTCCAATCACATGAGTTACAGGAAGTTCTGCAAGGAAGTGGAAGGAGAGGTGAGTTCATGCACTGAAAAGCAATAAAGGCGTCAGCTCAAAACGCTAAAAAGTGCTAAATCATATTGATCTGCTGTCATCCTCAAGGGAGCATTTCTGTATTATATGTAGGGATTGTGGCTGCACGTCAGCTAAGTGGTTAGCGCCTAGGCCACACACCTAGGAGACCCGAGTTTGATTCCACCCTCGCAAACCATCTCTGTGTGGAGTTTGTATGTTCTCCCCGCACATTCTAAAAACATGCTAGGCTAATTGGCGACTCCAAATTGTCCATAGGTATGAATGTGAGTGTGAATGGTTGTTTGTCTATATGTGCCCTGTGATTGGCTGGCCACCAGTCCAGGGTGTACCCCGCCTCTCGCCCGAAGACAGCTGGAATAGGCTCCAGCATACCCCCCAACCCTTGTGAGGAAAAAGCGGTAGAAAATGAAGGAATGAATGAATGTAGGGATTGTGGCTGCACGTCAGCCAAGTGGTTAGCGCGCAGGCCACACAGCTCGGAGACCCGAGTTTGATTCCACCCTCGCAAACCATCTCTGTGTGGAGTTTGTATGTTCTCCCCGTGCATGCGTGGGTTTTTTCTGGGGACTCCGGTTTCCTCCCACATTCCAAAAAAACATGCTAGGCTAATTGGCGACTCCAAATTGTCCATAGGTATGAATGTGAGTGTGAATACTTGTTTGTTTATATGTGCCCTGTGATTGGCTGGCGACCAGTCCAGGATGTACCCCGCCTTTCGCCCGAAGACAGCTGGGATAGGCTCCAGCATACCCCCCAACCCTCGTGAGGATAAGTGGTAGAAAATTAATGAATGAATGAATGAATGTAGGGATTGCTATGACAGCATTTTCCGGCATTTACATTTTTCTGAAGGAATTGCAGACTCTCAGACAATAATCCCCATTAAAATGACACATTTTAATCCTGTCACTCAGGACACCAGTGGACTCCCTGCCGAGTTATGCCCTCACTATATCATACCCATGGCACCCTGTGAGTAACAAGCTCGCCATAAATCAATACGGGTCAAGACAAGTCATGCCACTTTCTAAGCTGTTATTCTTCTCCTTTTGCAGTCACACGTCGCTGCCTTCCAGACCTGTCACCAAACAAAAGAAGCGAAGCGATGAACAATATATTAGGTTCTAATTTCGCCCCACCAGAGGATTTTCTCGACGCGTCACAGTGAGTTCTTTTCACTGTGCTAATATGTTAATGTTGTTCCCCATGTGAGAGCTGAACCTACCTATGTTATTACCTATGTTGCAATCACAAAAGTATGAGTAAAAGTATTGTTATTCAGCTCTTTTCTAACATTTATCCTGTTATGGGTGAGCCTGGGCCTATCCCAGCTACACCCTGAAGTGGTCGCCAGTCAGGGGTGGACTTGGGACAAAAATTCCAACTCCGACTCGCCCCCACTGATGTACATACAGGTAGAAAATACAGGTAGAAATGATTACAAAGTGTGAAAATAGCTGATGTTCATGCTTCAAAACACGTAGTTGCAAGGTCTTGTCCACATATGTTACAAAAAAAAAGAAAATAAATATAAGAAATAATATACGTAGTACCCAGCTCATGGGTACTAGAGCTTGTTTTCTTGGTCACTGTTTTTTTTGTCTGCTGTCAGAATCAAGAGTTGGTATGAAGTGTATAAAGGTTTTTTTTATTATTGGCTTATGCCAGGGGTGGGCAAACGTTTTGACTCGCGGGCCGCATTGATATAACAAAATTTCCGGGGGGGGGCAGACTATATATTTTACACGTAACAGTCCACCTGGTATTATTGTATCTGTAAAATTGTCATGCAATCTGCTATTATTATTTATTATTTTATATTTATATTTAAATATTTTAAAAATAATAAAATATTATAATAATTAAAATAAAATTAAAATAATAATTATTATATTATTAGTATGTAAAATATGCAAATATAACAATATTATTATATGTAATTAATATAATAATTAGCATTAATATAAGAAATATAATAATCATAATAGTTATAATAATAATATAATAATTATTATTTTAATTTTTATTATTATTATTATGTGCTTGTGTCCCTTTTTTCAGGAGCACTTTGTAAACAACAGACCATGTCAAACAACGAAATTGATACAACCATCAAAAGGTTGGCTCAGGCCATGATGCCAGGTTGTATGTTGAGTTTAAATTAAATACTTTCGAAAGATTGGGCGGGCCGTATTCAAACACTTGGCGGGCCGGATGTGGCCCCCGGGCCGTAGTTTGCCCACCCCTGGCTTATGCCATTGTCATAAGTGATCACTTCAGGAATTCATTCTAGTGCTAACAAGTATTGTTGTGTCAGGTGACTATTATTTTAGAATGTCAAGTTGAGTTTGAATTGAATAGGGTTTTTTTTTTTGCAGACAATCCAACTTAGTTGTTCAAGCTAATTTTGTGGCCATGAGAATCTTTGAGGACTTCGCTCAGTCGTGGCACTGGATAATGGTGTAAGAACACATCACATTAACTCTGGTCCTTTGTTCAAAACTATTTAAAAATGCATTTGTGAATGACGTTTTGTACCGTAACGCATATGACTTCCAAGTCTTTGGTGTCCGCCATTTTTAGGGCCCTTTTGATAGCCACGTTGATCAGCTTTATCTTCGTCATGCTGCTTCGCTTCCTGGCCGGCCTCATGGTCTGGATCATGATTGTCCTGGTGATTGCAGTTATTGCGTACGGTAAGTCTTTTTGCCTCGTTTTTTAAGATACAGCACATGCACTGAAGTTGCCATGGTTACAATTTGCATTTATGTAGCATGTAGCACAGGGAACTAGAGCCCAACCAATGTGGGATTTTGGGGGCAGATACCACTATTGGGGTCTAAAAAGGCCCATATATTGGTCGATAATCAGCATGGCACTAAAGTGTTGGGTTATATTGTTTCACAAAGCCACAGCTTACCATGGTGCAAAAAAAAAACAACCAGAAATGAAACACAACAAAATATGTAATATGTTCTTAGGTATCGTCCATTGTAGCGTGGAGTTCAACAATCTCAAAGGAGTGAAGGAAACGGGACAGACCTCCGACATGGGCCACGGGACCAACCCCGGAATCTATCTTGACATCAGAACTACCTGGCTCGCATTCAGTATGCTCCGATGTGCTTACAATCACCCACACTGTTTTAATTCCCCCATTCACTCTTTTGCAGTGATCACTCTCATCGTTGTGGAGGTCTTCATCATCATCCTTCTTATCTACCTCAGGATTAGAATCTTGGTCGCCATCGCCCTCATTAAAGAGGCCAGCAGGTCAGCGTAAAAAAAAAAAAAAAAATCACTCCATTGGCCTTTTTTTTTTATTTTTTTTAACTTTATTTTTATTTATTTTTATATTTTTCTAAACAAAACGTCAACAGCAATACAAACACACTAAAAAACAAAAAGGGGGGGCACTGGACATACACATCACACAATTTGGTTATCCCACATTCCCTGTCATGGTGCAATTTAAGTAGTTTCCTTGGTTTTGTCCGTGAACAGTGTCCATTTCACCCATTTTTCTCCACACATGTCTTCTTCAGTCCTCAATCTATGTGTTAACAGTTCCATGTCATGTATTGCGTTCATCACACAAAGCCAGTCCTGCAATTGCGGGGGTCTTGGGTTAAGCCATTTTTTGGTAATGGCTTTTTTTACATGCTACCAACATGATTTTATACAGATATCTATCTTTTCTTGACACAAGGTCTCCCACCAGGTGGCCCAGATACAATGTCTCACATGAAAAAACCAAACTGTAACCCAAAATCCTCTCCATGGTTTTACATACCCTCTTCCAAAAATTAATGATATTTGGGCAAAGCCAGAAGACATGTGAATGGTTGACATTGACTGTACCACACTGACGCCAACATGGCTGGGTAACCCTAACATATTTTTGTTTAATTTCTGGTGTAATGAAAAATCTAATTATATTCTTCCAGCAATGCTCCCTCTAGACCCGAGATGATGTAGTGGTGTTTTGAGTCATAATCATGCCCAACCATTCAGTTTCTGTAATGTTTGTTTTGAGCTCTTTTTCCCATTTTTCTTTAATATAATGAGTATTTGCCTTTCCCTCCATTAAATTTTTATATAGTGTGGATACTATCTTCGTAGTTTTGGATTTGTAGGAAGACATTGCCATTTGAATCAGCCCATGTCTTCTTCTGTTCATCCAGAATTTTATTTTCCTGTCATAATAATTTCTCATTTGTATGTACCTAAAATAATCGTTTTCGTCCAGGTCGAATAGTTGTTGTAGTTCTTGAAAGCTCCCATTGGCCTTTTTTGTTAAGTGAATATCCCTCTGACAGTGTCAATTAACATCACTACCTCCCTTTTTTACAGTTCTTCAAAAAATTAATAAATGATCACTAGGGCTAGGGTTTTGTCATTTTTTTTTTTTGTCATTTTTAGAGGGCTATAATAATGTTAAAATAGGATGCTGCGATTAGGTTTTTACACTGCCGATACTGATCATTTATGAGTGATACCACTTTAAAAGATTACAAATATTTTTTCATAGCTTATTTTAACCCAAACAAAGGGGATACGCTTGTTTTCCAGAACATTCACATTAAATGCTGGTATCCACATTTTGTACCTCACAATGCATTTCTTTTTTGCAAGTGCCTCATGGTTATTATGCCATTATGCCCGCGCACACCACGTTGGTGACCGCTGGGCAATATGATATGAAGGGGGAAGGATAACATTTAGACAAAAACACATTTGACTCATTTTTAAAATCACTGATGAAACTTAAAGGAGCAGAAGCCTTCACCCAGGCAGTCGACAAACCTGGTTTCCTCCATAAGTGCATAAGTCATCGTGCAGTATTGCACTTCAGCAACCATTGCATTATTTCCTTCATGGACAATATTATACACATGACAATTAGATTTAAGTGAGTAGTCAGTGTAATGCTTGGAAAGCAGTATAGATTTACCTTTCTCTGAAATGAACTCTGCCGATACTGTCCTAATAGCTGGAATGCAGTCCTGGACCGCAACTCTTGAATGCAGCAAGACACTTGTGGTATTGACAAAACGAACACTGACTACTATAAAGTATATCCAAGTTTCATTCCCTCAGTATTGACTGTTATAAAAATAGTTGCTGAAATATGTTGGGTCATCAACATAACAAACCGGGAAGGCAGTGGCACGCGCTCTGGATAATGCTAATAGTTTGGTTTGGACCCTGATTACTTTTTTTTCACCACTGATGTTCTTTGACAGAGCCGTTGGACAATTGACGTCAACATTACTCTTCCCCTTGCTGACCTTCACACTCTTGTCAGCGGTCATAGCTTACTGGGCAACCACTGCTGTGTATCCTTTCACGACTTAAGGTGACAATCAAGGATCATCCAGACAGAAGAACACTTTAAGGGGACAATTTTTTCAGATGTGCAAAAGTGTTGTTAAATTTTATTCTATTTAGTACTACAGTAAACCTCGGATATATCGGATTCAATTGTTCCCACTGGTTTTGTCCGATATAAGCGAAATCCGTTATATGCGTATACCGGAAAATGTCCGTTTTACGCATATATCGGATTTATATCCGGTATATGCGTAAATCGGATTTTATCCGTTATAAAAAGTTCCTTGACTGTTTCCAATGTACCTGGACACGCAGGCAACGCTGCAAATGACGTCGTATAGCGGCCTGTCACGATTCGGCGAATCGGAGCGCCACGATGCGGCCATCCGATATATGCGAGGGAAATTTAATGGAAATGCATTGGAACGGGACTGGAGATTTTGTCCGAAATAGGCGAAATCCGTTATAAAAAATCCGATATATGCAATGAATTTTTATTGGAAATACATTACAGAAAAATCGGTTCTTTTTTATCTGTCCGTTGTGAGCGAATTTCCGATATATCCGAGGTTTACTGTATTTCCATTCTATATTTCTGGCAATCCAAATATCTTAATTAACGCACGGAAGACTGCCAGTTTGATCTGGTTTTTAAAGTGTGCTAAAAACAAGACTCAAAAACACCAAGCAAGTTTGATAAATCATGTTGCGGGTATGAAAGCATCCAGCATTCTAATAATCTGCATGTTTTGCATATTGATGAAGGGGTTGCCAGTTCTATTTTGCTCAATTCTTGGTGCATCCAGTTAGACCAGCTTTGCTTTGTTCTACGTATTTTGAGACATACTCTTACTAAATCGCGCTCTATGAATGATAAAATTTTGTTGATTCTGTGACCTTATCAAATATATTCTCATCCTGTTGTTGACCACCTTGACAAATTGGATCAGTTTCTTGTCTACATCTAGTGAGCAGGTGTACAAATATTACTGCAACGAAACAAGCTCGTGGCAGACTTGTGACCCTAAGGTGATGAAGCCGCCCGCAGCCACATGTTTCCATGTTTTCTTGGATGAAATTGTTCACTTTTTTTATTTTTTTTTTACAGATTACTGTTACCGACCACAGCTGTTCAGCGTGTGCCTTCGCCTTCTATGGCGGAGAGACTACATTCCACAAATTTCTCTCAGTGTTCCAGTTTTACAACCTCTTCCTCTTCTTTTGGTGCGCCAACTTTGTGTTGGCCCTGGGGCAGGTCACCCTGGCCGGGGCCTTTTCCTCGTATTATTGGGCTTTCAACAAGCCTGACGATATTCCTGCCTACCCCATCATGTCCTCCTTGAGAATAGCCCTCAGGTTAGAAAAAGGATATATTGAATTGGTGGTTGGATAATAAATAATATACATGCATAATCACTTTTAATTGTCCTTGTCAGGTATCACATGGGCTCCATGGCGTTTGGTTCTTTGATCCTGGCTGTGGTCCAGTTCATCAGGTTTCTTCTGGAGTACATCGAGCAGAGGTTGCAAGGTAGTAGGATTTAACATCTCGACAAACTCAATCCACATGAATCATATTTACTTCTTTACACATTTGTATAAGTTTTCTGCAGTGTGATGCAAAGTAAGGCCTGAGGCCCATTAGCTGCCCGCAGCTTGATTTTTATTGTGCCGCATGTACACTAAAAGACAAAAGTTTGGATGGCCACAATCAGTCACATTCACTTAATGTCAGAATGGCGTGCCATCACAACTCCATCTTGAAAATGGCCTCATCATTCTGTGCTGTACGAAGCACTTGAACTTGTACAAGGAAGGCGGTCCTCCATTTGCAATTGATGGCCAACAACTTGTTTGACAACACAGTGCAAACAAGACAATGATACATCGAACAGGTCAAGGCAGCTTGATGGCGCTTCAGCTGAACCCCCAGGAAAAACTTTTTTTCCTCCAGTCTGATGAATCCAACCACTTTTCGCCCGCCTCTCCCGGGCCCCTCCAGCCGCACTTGACCCCCTCTTCTGTGTCCTCGGCATCCCGGAGACCAAATTCCAGCATTTATCCGGCAGCTTGGACCCACTGCAGAAATCAGTGCTTGCAATGCGTCCTCCTGCAGGGCTGAAGCACTCAATCGGCACAGTCCACGCAAGCTCTGGCGCTCATTGGACAGCCTGACTGGGGATGGATGCCGTACCCACCACGTGGTTGGCCGTATGCTGTGCACTCAATGGCTGCAGAGGGCCAACCGCAGCTTAAGTGTCTTCTGTACTAAAAGTGCTCCCAAATCCGTAATGAGGCAGTACTCACAATGAATTTTGCCCAGTTTTGCAAGTCAACAGCACGTACTTGAAAGTACAGCGGGTTGGAATAGGTTCTTTCGCCGCCGCTTGATGGATGATCACATCATGACTCTCAAACCACCACACCATGCCAAGTGCCTCCCTAAATGCCACACCAAAATACGACCGGTAGCTTGTCATTGACATAACGAGCACCCCTGATTTTAAACCATTAATTGGAGTTCTGACGTAAAGGAGCTGTCATGAGATTAGAGTTCAAAGTGTTTTTTTTAAAGTAGCGGCTTATACACTGGAAATTATGATATATTGACATTAAAATGTTGATTTGTATACCAACATATTCTAACCTCTGGTGTCACTGTCCCCTTGTCTTAGGTGCTGAAAACAGGTTTACTAAATTTCTACTCAAGTGCATGAAACTTTGCTTTTGGTGTCTGGAGAAATGCATCAGGTTCATAAACAGGAACGCATACATCATGGTGAGTGTGCAAAAGCAGAGAAAACTGAGCTGTGAGAGGTGTCAGTGTCACAAGGAGGTTCATAATATGTGTCTCCAGGTCGCCATCTATGGGAAGAATTTCTGTTCAGCCGCCAAAGACTCCTTCTTCCTTCTCATGAGAAACTTCATCAGGTTGGATTGTATTAGACATGTGTTTTTAGACAAATGAAGTACAGTAAACCTCGGATATATCGGATTCAATTGTTCCCACTGGTTTTGTCCGATATAAGTGAAATCCGTTATATGCGTATACCGGAAAATGTCCGTTTTACGCATATATCGGATTTATATCCGGTATATGCGTAAATCGGATTTTATCCGTTATAAAAAGGCACTTCCTTGACTATGTTTCCAATGTACCTGGACGCGCAGGCAACGCTGCAAACGCTGCAAATGACGTCGTATAGCGGCCTGTCACGATTCGGCGAATCGGAGCGCCACGATGCGGCCATCCGATATATGTGAGGGAAATATAATGGAAATGCATTGGAACGGGACTGGAGATTTTGTCCGAAATAGGCGAAATCCGTTATAAAAAATCCGATATATGCAATGAATTTTTATTGGAAATGCATTACAGAAAAATCGGTTCTTTTTTATCTGTCCGTTGTGAGCGAATTTCCGATATATCCAAGTCCGATATATCAGAGGTTTACTGTACATCTACACCATCGCAAAGATTCAGTAGAAGAGCTGTATCAACATTTCTACCTTTTACGAATATGATGCTCACTTGATTGACATCACATATGAAGCACAAACTGTACATAACATACATATTGCACTGCTCATATTGTACTGAGAAGACACTTTCCCATTCTGTTACTGCTTCTATGGTTAGCATCACACGTTTTTTTGCCATCACTGGTACTCTTCCGTGATAGAATCACATTAGACACACAAAAAAAACCTTTCATAATCCTTTAAATGGTGAGTGAGTATCATATAAAACGATGCACAATAATGCTTACACTAAAACAATATAAATGACATGTTCCCTTCACTTACACCCCCCCACTCCACTCCTTTTACTCCAATTTACTTGTTTCGACACAGGGTGGTTGTGTTGGGAGGAGTGACCGACTACCTTTTGTTTCTTGGAAAACTGCTCATTATTGGAATTGTGGGTGAGCAACAAGTAACTGTTGTATATTTCCACAAGTGGCACATTATAAACATACTGAAATTAAGTACTGTACTTTTTCCGCGCAGGCATCTGCTCGTTCTACTTCTTTACTGGAAAAATGAAATACGCAGAGTATGCAGCTCCTTCTCTCAACTACTACTGGGTGCCAATACTGGTGAGAAATTCATATTTTCAGACTTCTGCTATGGTTTTGACACTGGCTAAAATGTTTTGTTTTTTTGATGGTTCCAAATCAACTCAAAAATGTAAGCATATCCTATAAAACACAGCCTGAAGTGTATACTCACAAATATACCTCACAAAAAATGAGTAAATGTACCTCACAAAAGTGCAAATACTATGAACTCAAACAAACAAAATCTAAAGTAGTGGGCATACAGTTTTTAGTTCAGTGTAAATTTACCAAGTGTGTTAAACGGGAGGGTCATGGTCTGTGGCCGCATGTGTGCTGCTGGCACTGTGGAGCTATGGTTCACCGAGGGCTGTCATGACTATGTCATCGTGACATACTGAAGCAGAACAAGAGACACCACACCTCCAAGGCAACCACTGCGTTGCTAAAGCAGTTGAGGGTGAAGGTGATGGTAGTGGCCAAGCATACTTCAGACCTAAACCTTATTTAGCAGCTTTACGGGAGGTCCAGTGAACTCCCAAGCCCAAAGAAAGTTACGTTTAATTTCCGCAATACAAAAATTAATGTTAATGAACATTTTTTGTTAGAAGTTAGAACATACAAAGCAAGTTTATGACTTTGTAAATATAGGTTTTAACATCATTAGATCCCTGTGGACATGAAATAACACCCCAATAGTTACTCTCATGATCCTATTTTTTGTATCCATCACATTGCTCAGCCGGTCAGAGGAGTGAAATACTTCGTAGGTTGACCTTTACAAACAAGAGATACTAAATGTGAGAAAATGTCCTGGGAATGCCTGTCTGAGAAAAGTGTATGAAATGTATAACGATGGGTTTAATATAATTGGCTACTTTGCGGATTTCACTTATTGTGGGCTATTTTGTCCCCTGATAAACAAGGGAATGCTATATTTGTGTTCCTTCGTTGTGTACGTTTGTGAGGTACAGTACCATGTAGGCCTCTGACATCTTCTATCATTATCACAGGTTAGCATAAGTGGTGCATAAGTGGTGCAACATAAATAACATAAATGGAACTGTTGACATAAAGTCGCACACAAAGGAGACGAGTGTATTTGTGTTTTAACGTGTGTTTTAAGCTTTTAACGTGATTTTCTGTACCAAGACGGTCGTAGTTGGATCCTATCTCATCAGCACTGGCTTCTTCAGTGTGTATGCTATGTGTGTGGACACACTCTTCCTCTGCTTCTGTGAGTAATTGACATCAACCTGGTGATTAATCGTCTATATTCCTCCTCCTTCTAACATATCTACTAAAACTGAGTGGCTTTCTTCTTTTCAAACTCACCACACTCACAAGGCGAGGACATGGAAAGGAACGACGGCTCCGCTGAAAGGCCTTACTACATGTCGCCCGAGCTGCATGAAATCCTCTCCAAAACCAAAAGGCTGCCGAAACGTACAGAACCTGCCGCCAAACCAGACGACGTGGTGGTGGAGCTGGAGGAGGGAAGTAATGTTCAACATCAACCAGACGGAATGATTCAACTGAGGCAGCAGCCTGCGCTCAACCAGATGAACCTGGCCCTTTAGGGGGAAACCAAGGAGCGAGTCGTTAGTGAAGGAGAGAAAGAGGTGTAGGGGTGGGTAGTTGCATTAGAGCAGGAGGAGAGCATGATGGAGGAGTTTTGAGAAGATAAAGTAAACGGGGGAATGCAAAGGAAATAGTGTCTTAAATAGGGCTGCACAATATTTTTTTGCTTCAACAATATCCATTATATAAATTTATATAATTTATAATTTTTTTCCATTTAGTCTAGGTATTTTGTAAAAAAAAATCAGATTTTTTTTTCTTAACCAAATAGTACAAACAATGACTCCAAGGGGTTTACGAGCCGTGTCCAATGTCCAAGTCACAGCACTTTCGGTTTGAATAAGATTTGATGCATTACTTTTTTTGTTGCTAAACAATACAAAATCCCACTCCCACTCGTTTGTATACGAGTGAATTCGCACATGTCAGAGGCAGGTGGAAAAGAGCGCTTGATTTGCTCATAACCTAATCTATAGCACCTTTTTTTTTTTTAAATGGAGCTATTTTTTTTTAGCAGATTAATTGCATGATGTCATCATTTTGCAATATCACCATCAATGATTGTTGTCTACTGGTGTCATTTACATTTAACAGAGATTTTTTTTTTAACCCCACTTTACGCAAAAACGCTCCACACGGTTGATATACTTTATGAATCGTGGATTTTTCATGTATTTTTTATCATTGTATTGCCACCGATTTGCCTTAGTATATTTGACACAGCCATTGTGACCTTTTGGACTCCACTTAGCCCACCTACCTTGCTGCACCCACACAAAAATGTATATATATATTACTGTATAATGATGTATAAAAATTGCTGGCTTTCTAAAAAAAAATGATACATGTATCCTGTACAATTTACCTGCGCTGTTATCAGATGTAAATGATGACCTACTTAGGGTGAATGACATGTTTTTGGAAATCACTGCTATGTATAGCGAATGGAATACGAACACGAGTGATGAATTTTGTGTAAATATCTTTTTTTTTAAGTATGCACAGCTAGCAGAAAGCTGCATCAGATATAGTTGTCCCTCACAAATGAGCGCCGTTTCGTGATAGACATGGCCTATTGATGAAAATATTGATATATGTTGTATTCTGTTCATGGGACTTGGCCTATTGATGAAAATATATGTAATATTCTGTTTATGAGACACTATCGTGGCGAAGTCTAAAGGTGACTATAGGCGTGTTATTTCATGTCTACAGGGCAAAGTTAACCAGTAACTGAAAATATAGCATTTATTGTTAGTGTTGAATGCTATTATCGCAGAAGCAGTCTGGTCTTGAACAAAGTAACCGCTATCAATGAGGGACAACTGTACATGTTAAAAGCTGTACAGAGTTCATTGTTGATAATTTAAATAAATGCATGTTTTAAAAGGCATGAATATGTATTTTTGTATCGAAAAAATACTGAATTGACAACCATTTTCTGAATTGCACCCCCAGTGTGCATAGCCTTGCTGAACCAGCCTAAATTTGACTTTCAATAATTAAATCATTAAGCCACAGGATCAGGAAGATGTGGATACTCCGGTTTCCTCCCACATTCCAAAAACATGCTAGGCTAATTGGCGACTCCAAATTGTCCATAGTTATGAATGTGAGTGTGAATGGTTGTTTGTCTATATGTGCCCTGTGATTGGCTGGCCACCAGTCCAGGGTGTACCTGGCATCTCAGCTGAAGTCAGCTGGGAACTTAATGAAGATAAGCGGCATAGAAGATGGATAGAACCTTTCTAAATCAGTCAGTGGAACTGTCACAGAACCTGCTAAGGAACAATGAACTACATCCGCAGACCAATGGACGCCACACGGGAGGCCCTGTCCATTCATTTTCAATGGAACCTGAGCGATCGTGCGTTATGAGTCACCCACGCTGGCTTGCGACGCAACAATGTTCACCTTTTCATCACTGTCCCCCAGACGAGGACCAATAAGTGGGGTATAAAAAAGCCACATGGGTGCTCATTGCTCTGGTAAATTCACATTCCTTTCCACAGACATGTAAGTTAATCTTCAAGTCAAGCATTTTCCTACTCCGAACTACTTTGATATTCCCAAAATTCCCTCCACATCTGACAGCCAATTAAAACCGTGGGAGACTCATACAAAACACCTCCTGTGTTCATAGTTTGCTACATGTTGGCGATGAGTTACGCCGAGTGGGGTGCCCATCATCGTGTATTGCATACTTGAGATACTCAAATGCACCAGATTGTTAATAGTTAATGTACACACTGCATACAGCCATGTACAGTACCATTTACTTTTGGGGCTGCCAGAGGTTAAACTATTTACATCTTGGGTGTCATGGGGTGCAAGTTGCCGTCTGGTTTGGTAGTTTTGACTGATGGCGTTTCCGGTATGAATTGGTAGTGACCATGGATTTAACTTGCCTTGTACACAAACTACACTCCCAACCTGACTGCTTTATGGGCCCCCTAGTGTACACCAAAATATCAGAAATGTATCAATAATAACTTTGTGAACACATTTGTGAAAGTAAACAGATGAGATAATTCCCACCTTCAAAAAACAACTCAAAACCCACCTCTTTAAATCTGTTTTTAATGTCTAACCTTCTATATCTGATTGCTGTGCCCCGCCCCGCTTTTTTAACTGTGTACTAACCAATGAATGTTGTATTTTGGTGTGTCTTTTATTCTGTTTACTTGTTCTATTCAACTTCATTCTTTTGTAAAGTGTCTTTGAGTATCTTGAAAAGCGCTATACAAATAAAATGTATTATTATTATTATTATTATTATTATTATTATTATTATTGGAGTTTTACCCCACTGTAGTGAGTGATGGCCGTAAAGGATAGCTAGCTTAGCAGTTAGCTATTCATTTCATTTTATTTTGGCACTTCCTGTGAAAACTGAAGTTTATTTTGAAAGAATACCGGGAAATTATATTAGAACGATTTTATTTAATTCACATAATTGACGGGAGATTAAGAAAGAATGAAACACTGTAACCCTTACATAACATAGCCTGGTTGAAATTGCCATGAGTTTGTGTTCATGTTTGCTTTGGAACTTCCGTTATATTTATGGGACAATTGTTTTTGTGTAGGCAAATACTAGCTAAAACAGTTACAGAAATAACAGAAATAATTCATTTTCTGTTTTAACGGTGATTGTATTTTCTTTGTGCAGCGTGCAACAATGTATACGTCATTACAAAGTATTGTCATCAGAAAAAAACACCATCAAGGGACTGAGCTTCGCCGTGAGTTGACTCGTTGCTAGGCAACGTGCCTCCAATTCCAAAGCTTGCTTTGACGGCGGTCAATTTTTGCTCAATGGGAAGTTCAAACGAAAAATATGTTGTTTGAATCGGATACCAAACCTTCCATATATGACCAAATAGCGGATCTGCAGCGGAAACTTCAACTGTTGGGTAAGTTTGCTCCGATTGATCAATCGATCGATTCCATCCATACACATCTTAAAAGTTTCACTGATGTAAAAAAATTGTTCATGAACCAAATGTGCCTCTAAGAAAGTGATAGGAGCGCCTACTATGAGAGCTCTCATTCCGCCCTTGAGAAGAACCGCCAGGCCATCTTGCAGCTGAGGGAGGAGAACAGGGAGCTACAGAAAAGAGTGACAGATGCCGAGGCCGTAAGGACAATTAAATCAACCCACTATACCTTTTTAAACCTTGGAACCGAAGCCCAATCCACTCTGGTTCTCTTTTAGGGTGAACAACAATTGGTCCAGGCAGCCTTACATGGCCGCGGTGCTGAGAAGGACACTGGCTCCCAAATGTCAGGGAAGGTTGTATACCCTTCATTCCTGCATTGGCTTAGCTACTGTATGCAGCTACAATTTTTATTTCAAGTTGACATGTATGCAAACGTAACTCAGAATTACTACGCTGGTCGGGTACCTGAATGTGTCACGGCAGCCATTTAGCTTCGGGAGTCGTTGTATTCACACTGACTTTAGGTTGATGCTATATATATTTGTGTGCGTCTATAAACGTGAGTAAGTCTTATTCACACTTGTTTTTAATGTTAGCCGGAGTTTGATCCATATTATTGTGTTGTATAGTTTAATGTGCCTTCACATCCAACTACCAAGCTGGTTGCTAACTGCTTGGCTAGTTAGCATCGCCACTAGACGTGTGTTGCTGTTTAATTGTGCTCATGTTGCTAACTAATGTGCACTGTTGTAGGCTTTGTGCCCCTGTATATACTGTAATGACCTTTAGAGGTGTTATATGATACGTGTTTTTAAATATTTATATTTTTAAATGTGTTGCCATGGAGAGAGATGTTCCGGGTTTGGGGACGGAAAAGGGGTGACGGACAGGAAGTGACGGAGAAAAAGGCATGTGTGAGTTAGTTGTGGCGTGGGTTATATCCGCGATAGTAGCCCTTGTAGGAATTGTTTCTTCTTGGACATTAATAAAAAAAACCTGTTGTTCCGCCTATCTTGTCTAGTGTTTGGCTAAGCGCAGAGTGTTACATTACTTATTGTGAAACCTGGTCGTGTTTTCAGGACGCCCTAGCCAAACTTGAGCATCGGGTGGCGTCCAAGATGAAGCGTCTCAATGCCCTCAGGCACACAACTCAGACCCAGCAGCGCCGCCTGGATGACCTGAAGAGAGAGTGCCTCAGAATGGAAGCAGTGGGCTCCAATCTTGCAATGACTGAAAAGGAGGAAGTTACAATGGTAATGAAACTATACGGCGTCCTATACGTACAACCAGTGCCAGGTGACGTGTCTGCACTGTGCGCCTGTCAGCCAATTGACCATTATGCAGGCTGCGCTTCGCCTGCGCCCCGAATAGACCAGGTCGGACTGGTGATTTTTCTCCGCACCTTTACCGAGCTGTTTTGTCACGAAATTGTCACTGCGCCAAAATGAAAATGTGGACTCCTGCACTCGTGCGCCGCCACGCTCATCTCGGCGCAGTCTAGTCTACCAAATTGGCTGCACACAGTGGTGCACTGGACCAAATTCCCACTGTGTTGGCTGCGCCACACTCCGACATCTTGCGCTGCGCCACGAATTTAGAGCGCTGCATGTTCTCCCCGTGCATGCGTGGGTTTTCTCCGGGTACTCCGGTTTCCTCCCACATTCCAAAAACATGTTAGGTTAATTGGCGACTCCAAATTGTCCATAGGTATGAATGTGAGTGTGAATGGTTGTTTGTCTATATGTGAATGTAGGTGGGATAGGTGACTCTAATGAGGATGAGTGGCATAGAAAATACTGCAGGTGGATGGATAACCCTGTTCTGGTGATCACTTCTCACATTCTAGCGACATCAAGTGGCCAATGTAGAATACTACATTCACAAGTAGAATGCACCTTATGCCTTGTATTTGTATTTTACTTATTTTGGTTTAGTGTTTGTTGAATGCCATTTTTATGCTTGGGAAAAAAAAGCATAAAATTACATTCATACTGTTGGATTGAATTTGGCTCATTTGAGAATATATTACCAAATGAGCATCACATGACTCAACTTATATTGATCAACGAATATGACAATTCTTATCATTATGATGCCTTTCAAATCTGATAAAAATATGCAAAATCCAATTTTGCTGTCAACAATATCTGACTGTGTGTGTACATGTGCATGCACTTGTGTGTATTTGCAGAAGTTGAGGTCGCTACAGAACTGTCTGGAGAAGAACCAGCTCAAATGCAAGGAGGCCGCGAACATCATGACCAACTATCTGAAGCTTAAGCGTCACTTGCAGGTTAGTGGTGGTGAACCTCAAGCTCTACTCTTCATCCTGCCAGCACATTGTATGAATGCGAATGAATGAATGAATGGTGGAGAGGCCGTAGACACAAATTGGCAGCCACGTTTCAGTCAGTCTACCCCAGGGCAGCTGTGGATACAGATGTAGATTACCTCCACCAGTGTGTGATTGAGGTGTGAATGAGTCGTGGGCTTGCTTCACTGTGAAGCACTGTGGGTACCTTGAAAAGCACTATATAAAATCCAATCCATCATTATTAGTAGGCGAGAGCCCAATGTTCATGTTGACTGTTGTAGGCAATAAAAATACACAGAAACATTACCAAGAGCCCAATACCAACGTCTCTTCCTTTACAGCAAAATGACATTTCCCAGTTGAACATTTCCATGTTAGGTTAATGGGGCTCCACGGCAACCAAGTGGTTAGCGCGGAGGCGTTTGTAGTTTTTCCCGTGCATGCGTGGGTTTTCTCTGGATACTCCGGTTTCCTCCCACATTCCAAAAACATGCTAGGTTAATTGGTGACTCCAAATTGTCCATAGGTATGAATGTGAGTGTGAATGGTTGTTTGTCTATATGTGCCCTGTGATTGGCTGGCGACCAGTCTCGCCCGAAGACGGCGAGGATAAGCGGTAGAAAATGAATGAATGAAAGTACAAATACACACAATCAGTCCCAGAAAAGTGATGACCAATTTGCTGTAATGTTGATGTTATGGTACCCTGTACATTCAATGATAGCTAAACTTGTGATAGCCACATCTCCACTGTTAGCGGATAATACACATAACTAGTTGGGGTGTCATACTTTTGAGCCAATACCAATCAATATTGCAACATTGAATATTGTCATCGGGAGAAAAAATACATACTTATTTAGTAGTATGGAATATTGGAAAAAAGCATGATCAAGTGATATTTCTCACACAGAACAATAATCAGCGACCTGTTTACTTCTTTAAGCATCAAGTTTTTTTTTATCCACAATGCAGTAGCGGCTAGGCACATAATAGCAAGGATGGAGGTCCTGTGGTAATGAAAAGCATATTTTTGTAGTTTATTTTTAATGGTAGCCCATAACCAACCACCAAACAGAGACCATTTATCCATGTTTTAAAAACCACGATAGTGAGGGAGCAATGTTTGAATTGTGATGTCGCGAGGGACGACCTCGTCATTCTTTTTATGTGTTTATAATCACCTCTGCATCTCACCCATCATTTGACAGGAGGAGAGCTTGACTTTCCAAGGTCAGATAGACGGTCTGGAAGCAGAAATTCTGAAGTACAAGAAGGAACTTCAGGAAGTGCAGGAAATGAACAGCAAAGCCCAGCTCTCGAAAGAAACCGCTATTGTAAATTGTCTCATTTTACATTATTACCAATTACATCAGATAAAATAACCATAACACCACGTTCATGTACTAGTTCCTCTGACTATTTTATGTCCTGCTTTTGTTGTTGCTCATCTTCCCAGACTGAGTTACAGCAGCAGGAGGAACTCTTCTACAAGGAGCACCGAGAAAAAGATTTACTTTTAGCCATCTATCGAAAAAGGGTGCAGGAGATCAAGGCCCGGGCTGAAAAGTTAGATGTGAGTCCCCTCAAAAACAACATATAAATATCACTTTATTATCGAGGATCTTAAGTTTGGAGTGCTCACCTAGATCATTCTGACCTCAAGGCCCAGAGGAAAACAGTACAACAGGATGAGCTAAACAGCGAGGCAGAGTGCTACGCTGCCAGAATGGCTGCTGAAATGGACAGGAACATCAACGCCTTTGAGGAGACCCTACAAAGGATGAAAGAAGCTACTGGTTATACGAATACAGAGGTAAAAATATGGGAAAAACTGAATATATGCTTTTGTTTGAATTTTGTACAACCATGTTTGTGTGTGTTTGCATAGGAGGTCATGGGTCGTTACATCGCCCAGAAGGAGACTCACAAACATCTGCAGCAGCTCAAAGCAGAGAATGAAAATGTTCTCCTGCAGCTGAAGGAGCAGAAGGAGTGCCTGAAGCAGCAGTTTGAGGACATGAAGTATTCGGGAGAGACACAACTGTCCAGGTCAGTTAGGCAACAAACAGGAAATACTAGCACTATACAGTAAACCTCGGATATATCGGACTCGGATATATCGGAAATTCGCTCACAACGGACAGATAAAAAAGAACCAATTTTTCTGTAATGCATTTCCAATAAAAATTCATTGCATATATCGGATTTTTTATAACGGATTTCGCCTATTTCGGACAAAATCTCCAGTCCCGTTCCAATGCATTTCCATTAAATTTCCCTCGCATATATCGGATGGCCGCATCGTGGCGCTCCAATTCACCGAATCGTGACAGGCCGCTATACGACGTCATTTGCAGCGTTTGCAGCGTTTGCAGCGTTGCCTGCGCGTCCAGGTACATTGGAAACATAGTCAAGGAAGTGCCTTTTTATAACGGATAAAATCCGATTTACGCATATACCGGATATAAATCCGATATATGCGTAAAACGGACATTTTCCGGTAACGGATTTCGCTTATATCGGACAAAACCAGTGGGAACGTTCATTCATTCATTCATTTTCTACCGCTTTTTCCTCACGAGGGTCGCGGGGGGTGCTGGAGCCTATCCCAGCTGTCTTCGGGCGTAAGGCGGGGTACACCCTGGACTGGTCGCCAGCCAATCACAGGGCACACATAGACAAACAACCATTCACACTCACATTCATACCTATGGACAATTTGGAGTCACCAATTAACCTAGCATGTTTTTGGAATGTGGGAGGAAACCGGAGTACCCGGAGAAAACCCACGCATGCACGGGGGGAACATGCAAACTCCACACAGAGATGCCCGAGGGTGGAATTGAACCCTGGTCTCCTAGCTGTGAGGTCTGTGCGCTAACCCCTAGACCACCGTGCCGCCCCCAGTGGGAACAATTGAATCCGATATATCCAAGGTTTATTGTACTAGCATATTTCTAGTTTGCAGTGGCGCATGATTGCACTGCATCATACTGAAGGATTGTTGGAATATTTTGGTTACATAATGTAACACTTCTGAAGTGTAATTCCTTTTCACCATTTGTAGTGAACAGAGGTTGCTGGAGGAGTGCGAACAGGGTCTGCTGGCTAAACAGCAGGCCTGCGAAGCAGCCAAGGAACGTCTGGCTTCTCTGGTTAAAACCTTAGGCACCATCCAAGCTGGAGTGGAATACCTAGCAGACAAACTCGGTCACATCTCCCTGGTAAATAAAAAAAAACTTGCTTTGAAACTCTGCGTGCCTTAAAAATGAATATATAAACATTTCTATGGCGCCTTTTCCTATCCTTGAAGAATCAGGCACCGTCAGATGTGTCTCCAAACTCAGAAGAGTTTGTGGTGGAGCTGCTGAGCCAGTGTCAGCGAAAGCTGCAGTTACTGCAAGATAAGCTTCACGGAAAAGACCTCAATGAGATTGCGAAGGACATGGAGGAAGAGGAGGTGAGACAAAACACTTGGTACAGAATCGTGTGCAGGTTTGCGGAGATCATAATACACTGGAAGTCGTTAAAGATGTCCCATCCTCCTCCGATGCACAATTATAAAGTCACCTTTAACCATAACATGCATATTTTTGGGATGTGCAGGAAGCTGGAGATGGTAGAAACAGTTTAGTTAAGTTCCCCATATTCAGTGACAGGACAAAGCCAAAACATTGAGAGAAATATACAACCATGTCTTCACTCATTTCTTCTTGTCTTTGAACTAGTTTTATTTCATGATTGAGAAACAACTGCCGGCTTACAACAAACGAGTCACCGCGTCTGAGGACCAAGAGATGGACCTCCAAAATATGGGTGAGTTATAAACACACACACACACACACATACCATTATTTCTAACTGGGAATGTTGGTTTTCAGAGGACGAGAGCGAAGAGGATGACGGTGTGCTCTCTCGAGAGGCACTGAAGCGCCGCTCGCAATTTATTATTGACTCCATGTCCAATAAGAAGTCCTGGAAGATGAAAAAGAAGTGATGAGATCCTGAGAGCCCGGTGATAAACAAATGGCTGGTGAGATTAGAAGACAATAAATGATCTTTTCCTGTTCAGGCATCATTTAACACGGCTCTTCAAGGAACCAAACAATCCAAAATATAGCTACACTAGTAGGTAGGTAGGTAGGTAGGTAGACAATTGCAAAGGTATACACAGGTTATCTAGATCACTAGGGAGAGTTCTAGAACAATGTAAAAAGGAATTCCATACCCGACTGAGGTAGTCAACCAAACAGACAAGTTTTTACAGTGAACAAAACCCTCATTGACTCGCCCACTGAGTCGCTGGTTCACTTGGATGCTTGGATTTGTGCATATGTACTTTACAGGGCTCCAGACTCAAACGTTTGTTTTTTTTTCCTATAAACACAGTGGCTCCTAACACAAAATTTACTTTTGCAAAGTAAATCTTCACATTTCCTCCCATTTTCACTGCATTACTGATAAAACAATTGAGCAATAAATGGCAACTGTCTTCTCTCTAACCATCCTGTGTCTGTCCTTAGCTTATAGCTTAGCTTATAATAATTAGCTTATAATATCATTACACATTTTTTAAAAACCCGGTTGGACCATTGACTGTGTGGAAAAAGGCTATTAGCAACTCCTGTCTTTTGCATCGCAGTCCCTGTATGCACACGCTATAATGCTACACAGACCACATAAACAAAATAATAAACACAGGACACTGATACATTTTTACTTCCAGCTTGGCGCCTCTGACTCTTTTTCTTGGCCAGCTTTTTTGACAGCAGCACCACCAGCTGGAGAGTAGTCAAATGCATTAGTTCTGTCTATGCGGCTGTTGAATGATTGACAGCTAAGATTGTTTATTACATATCCAAATGCAACACAAGGGGATGGGTTTTACAAGTATTCAGTATCAAGTATCAGAAGTAGAGAAGGTGGATGTGCAGGTGTTTCATATACAAATAAAAGGTAAGATGACAATATTTGTGTTATCCTGTTATCCTTGTTTGAGCAAATCTTCTAAAAAAATGTCAGTTTCTCACCAGCCATTCGACATGTTTTTTTGCAATAAATGTGTTTGCATATGATGTCACTTAAGTCGATTCACTTCCCGTAAGTATATTTACGGCTTATGGAATACGTTTTTGTAAGCAATTAGTTATTTGTGTGGCCTATTGCAGCGTTTTGCAACGTTTTTTAAAACGTTTTTTTAACGTCGAAAAAATCTTGCGGCACACCACTAACCAGTAACCAATAAGTCAATTGGAGGAACGAAACAATCGGCTTCGTTTTAATAACAAAAATGATTTTGGATAATTTCTCACCGCACACCTGACGAAATCACTGGCCTATTACAACAAACGAATTGTATAAAGATAATAATCCATTTCTGAATATTTCACTGATTTCATTCATATATTTCATTTGGTGAAACTTAGACTTCAGTATCAATAGAATGGGAGTTTATCGACCAATCAAAATAAGGGATGTCTCACAACACGCCCCCTCACTTCCTGGTGCTGGGTGAGGAACGAATGGGAGTTTATCGACCAATCAAAATAAGGGAATGTATCACGACACGCCCCCTCACTTCCTGGTGTTGGCTGAGGAACGAATGGGAGTTTATCGACCAATCAAAATAAGGGATGTCTCACAACACGCCCCCTCACTTCCTGGTGCTGGGTGAGGAACGAATGGGAGTTTATCGACCAATCAAAATAAGGGATGTCTCACGACACGCCCCCTCACTTCCTGGTGCTGGCTGAAGAACAAATGGGCGTTTATCGACCAATCAAAATAAGGGATGTCTCACGACACGCCCCCTCACTTCCTGGTGCTGGGGATGAGCGATTCTGAAAATGTTGATATCAATCTGATACCAAGTAATTACAGGCGAAGCAATACTGATACTGTTTTATCCAATAATATTTTGAACCTTAATTGAATGAAAATTAATTGAAAAATGAATAAATACAACTCATTTGATAGTGTAGAAGAACAATACGACTAAAGTCCCGAATCAATACTGATACTATAAATGGAATCACTATTTGAATCGATCCACCCGCCTCAACTACTACCACTACTACTTGGTGTAGCACAGAAATTAGCGTTTGTGTGTTCGAAACATGCAATACAATACATCCGCATTGTGCTTTTGAAATGACGCTTGACTTGAATCCACGATATGTGATTAAGATGGACAGCCACTGCTTGTTCTTCACATTTTAATGAGGAATGACGCCATATGAAGGGGAGCATGATGATGATATTGATGATGTAGGCAAGCAGGGAGGAGTATGGGAGGCCATTCCAGCACTGAGCATCATCACCCACCCACAGTCTAAACACGACACTCCACAGTCGTCCTCTCCATACAGGATCCACCAGAAGTTGATTCGACAAACAAATGTAAGTTGCCGGCATGTTTTATTTCATTTTTGAATGCCGCTTTAATTTACACAAATGTATCAGTAACTAAAATGTGTACTCTTTACATTTGAACAGACATAATAGTTGTGTACTATTTGAATGAATGATTAGAAGTAAACCTAATCTGATGAAACACGTGTCGATTATTTGCAAACATTACTGCAAAATCTAACACTGGGAAGTTAATGTTTTATTAAAAGAGGTCCTAAACTTAAGTTAGTAATAAAACTATATTAATTAAGTTGCTTTTCTCTCAGTAAAAGGTGAAACTTAACTGTATGTTATGCAGATAAGTTCAAAATCATGCACAGAAAAGATGTGATCATGAGAAAATCATGCTGCTGATGAATACACCAGCATTCCAGTCTTCACTTTATTTTCTTTGCTATTTCAGCTCTGCAACAACATGTAATGTACAAGTATTTTGCATCCAATTAATCTACCAATCACTTGTTTTTATGAAATGATTTATAATAAAGTAGTTGCTGAAGCCTCTCAGAACAATATGCGTTCAAAAGAGTAATATATTTGTGATTGATTTTGAATAAACGTTGAACTAAAGCAGAGAATCGTGTTAGGAATAGTGCCGCACTCTTTTTTTCACACTATTTGAAATGGTGATGAATTGAATGATTAGAACTAAACCTAATCTGATAAAACACGTGTCGATTATCTGCAAACATTACTGCAAAATCTAACACTGGGAAGTTCATGTTTTATTAAAAGAGGTCCTAAATTAAAGTTAGTAATAAAACTATCAATAAAACTACCAATCACTTGTTTATATGAAATTATTTCTAATAAAGGGGCGGCACGGTGGGCGAGTGGTTAGCGCGCAGACCTCACAGCTAGGAGACCAGGGTTCAATCCCACCCTCGGGCATCTCTGTGTAGAGTTTGCATGTTCTCCCCGTGCATGCGTGGGTTTTCTCCGGGTACTCCGGTTTCCTCCCACATTCAAAAACATGCTAGGTTAATTGGCGACTCCAAATTGTCCATAGGTATGAATGTGAGTGTGAATGGTTGTTTGTCTATATGTGCCCTGGGATTGGCTGGCGACCAGTCTAGGGTGTACCTCGCCTTACGCCAGAAGACAGCTGGGATAGGCTCCAGCACCCTCCGCGACCCTTGTGAGGAAAAGCGGTAGAAAATGAATGAATGATTTCTAATAAAGTAGTTGCTGAGTCCTCTCAGAACAATATGCGTTCAAAAGAGTAATATATTTGTGATTGATTTGGAATAAACGTTGAACTAAAGCAGAGAATCGTGTTTGGAATACTGCCGCGCTCTTTTTCACACTCTTCTCTCCGACACAGATGACGCAGCAGGTGTGGGCGAGATGTGCTGAGGCGAGCCGGCCTGTGTAGTGTCGACACCGTGTGGGAGATGAAGACGGTTCTTCCGGTGAGCGGAGGTAGTGATGGCGGGGAGTCCCACAGGCTCCGCTCAAAGGTAGGCAGGATGAAGAAGCTGCTCGGGCTGAGGCTGAATCGTTGCGTGGACGCCCATGTGGACACGGAACCTGGCGTGTGGCTTCGGAGCTTCCAGTTCTTGGATACCGATGGGCAGTGTGAGGTGAGCTTAAAGTGAAGCAACCAACTCTGAGGTGTGTGTTCAGTTCACAATGTCACATTGGCTATATTCAATTCAAGCTAAATGTTATCCATACTACAAATATATAGTGTATCCTGTATGTATGGGTGATTATCCTGAAAGGGGTGCTGAAGAGAGGAAGAGATAACAGACTACTACAGTTATTGGCAGCTCTAAGCAAGTAAAAATATACTGCAAGTACAAGGAATAAACACAGGAAACTGTCAAATAGTTTATTCGGATTTAATTGGTTAATTGGCAACTCCAAATTAGGTATGAATGTGAGTGTGAATGGTTGTTTGTCTATATGTGCCCTGTGATTGGCTGGTGACCTGTCCAGAGTGTATCCTGTTGTCACGAAA
Organism: Doryrhamphus excisus; assembly: GCF_030265055.1. Lineage (NCBI taxonomy): Eukaryota > Metazoa > Chordata > Actinopteri > Syngnathiformes > Syngnathidae > Doryrhamphus > Doryrhamphus excisus. Next base: position 2,815,699 of record NC_080466.1, on the reverse strand, counting down.
TATACCAAAATGTGATATTTTCTTTGCAGTTTTACTTCATAAACAGAAGTACTTTGTTTTAATATGCATAAAAAACTTCAATTTTTACTTGCTATGTCCCACTTTTGGTACCCATTTTCAGGAGATTAGCCAATATAAATGAGAAATTGAGCTAAAATTCAGTGTTTTTCTTCTGGAACTCTCATTGTTGAGCCCCTTGAACGCAACTTTTATTTTTCACACACCTATTCTTATGGTGCCATGGTTTTTTTTCAGCTTAAGTAAGCAGTTAGAGTTACTTCCATGAAGTTATTTGGGAATAAACGTGTTATCCTCCTGTCACTTTGTCACCAGTCATGTGACTAATCGGGAATAATTGCAATCTTTTCTGCACTTTTGTTCCTATTAGCTGAAAAAAAAAAGGGTGCATGGGCAAACTTGAATACGTGATGCTTGTTTTGCTGCCATTCATGGGATGGAATCTCATTAGGCGAACAAAAAGCTCATTCTTGGACTCGGTGGTTGAGTGCCTAATTATGTTTGTCTTCTCTGTTCATTAGTGTGTTGATGCAGTCTACCGGCTCAGTTATGCACTACATGTAGTGTCATACAGTTATAAGATGAGTTTTTTAAAAAATAGTTTATTAAAGTTTGTTAGTTCACACAGAACTGTAACAAAGATGATGCCCGGGCAGTAATTGGTAATGTCACTTTAATAACAAACTCGACTCAGAAAAGTGAAATGCGTCAGATTTCAGCAAACGTTTTTATTATATATGTTAGCATAGACCAGGGGTGCTCATTAAGTCGATCGCGAGCTACCGGTCGATCGCGGAGGTGGTACTGGTCGATCGCTGGTCGATCGCGGCGTGACATTAAAAAAATATCATCCTCGCATCAATGCCGTCACTTGATTGATATACAGGGCAGCCATTCAGATGACAACTGAATGTTGCCCTTCGGGCGACCAATCAAATCAAACAACGTCTCTAAGTGCAGCAGAACTTACGATGTCAGCCTATCATCCATCCCCGTTACTTGATTGACATACAGGACAACCAATCAGATGACAACTGAATTTTGACCCTTAGGTCACCGCTCATGCGTAAACAACGATGCAAAGTGCTAAGCTAGTCGGCGAATTGCGAGATTTTAAGCCCTCGCTAAAGTTTATGGTCACTAAAATGAGTGAAGTAGCTGGACCAAGTAAAAAGGCAAAAACATATCACTTCCATACGGATATGGAATATTATGCGGATATTATGATACGGATATTATCCATGACTGATAAACATTTGGAAGTGTGCTTGAGGCTGGCTATCAGCAGCTACTGTCCGGACTATGCATCCCTGGCTGGTTCAATTCAGTGCAAGTCATCAAAGTAAACTCAGGTAATTACAAAAAATGTTAATAGTTAATTATGTGTGTTTTGCAATATTGGCTCATTTGGTTATGTAAGGTACATCAACATACATTGTACGTACAAACAATCCTCAATACATTTGAAAATAAATAGATGTTTTGCATTTTTGTAGTGGGTAGATCATTTTGACTCGGTCATTTTAAAAGTAGCTCGCATGCTGAAAAAGTGTGAGCACCCCTGGCATAGACATTTTACCATAGAATACCAAGATACTGCATGACTTCTGCCGTCATAAAAACATGAATTTCAACATATTCTGCGACATTCTGAAGCAGAGCATGATTCCCTCTCGTGGCAAATCGGGCCAGAGGGCGGAGTCAAAACACAATCAGTTCCGTTCAATTGCCTCAGTTGACTATTATGTCAACCCCTACAAAGGACACAGTCATCAGAGCACAAAGCCGATGTTACGCACGCAGATGGTAACATACCTTTTTCATGCAGTATGTACGTCCCCGCCCTGACACGAGGAACATAAGTGTCCCAACCGGATTCTTTCTAGGCAGCAGTGCTGAAATGATGCTTGCTTCATACCACCCTGTCACTGAACCTTGCCCTTTTTAAGATGAATTTCTCCCTCAATCTTCACTAATATACACTGTAAGGACGATTATTGTACTGCAAGGTGACTGTTGACATGGTGACCCTAATGGGTACAGTGTATTTGTAGTGAAGGTATTATTATTTAACTTCAAATTGTTCATAGTTGAGCATGAATAACTGTAGTAGTTGCTGGGGTCTCTTAAGTCAAAAGGTTGGCCTCTCGAAACAATATGCGTTCAAAAGAGCAATACGTTGCTAATACAATCTCTCAGTCACTCTGCATTACTATTTCCTCCCCATTCTTATGACTACGCACTCTCACCTGTTTATTGTCTATTGTGCAAAACACAAACAATGGAGATAAGAATGCAAGACAAAAGTCCAGATGTACTTATTATGCTGTCTAGAGGCGCTGGCCTAGATAAAATATTAGAATTCAAAGAAGTCAATTGAGGCCAATTTGAAATGAGCAAACAGTTTATTTGTACTTGTACACATAATTTGTGTTTTTACTCACTTTTTTGTCTGGGGAAAAAAGTGATTGAATAGTGACAACATATTTTCTCAGTATTTCTCAGTTATAGTTTTTTTCTCAGTCTCCATATAGTTTTTGCTGGAGCCTATCCCAGCTGTCTTTGGGCCAAGAGGTGGGGAACACCCTGGACTGGTGCCATGATGTTGATGAAAGTACACATTCCTATTACATATATTCACCAGAAGAGTGTACTACTCACAAACCACACCGAGTCGTGTTAATGTGAGTCATAGAATAAACACAGCGTAATCTGTTATCAGTTTTGATAATTTAAAAAAGCAAGATTTTTGAGTGGCGCTGGTTGAAAATTTATTTTATTTTACTGAAATGATGGTCAATTTTAAATTAACAAAGCAAGAATCGACGTTTTTGTAGTTTTTCCTACGTTTTACAACATAATATGCAAATGATATGCCAATTAAACAGTGACGTCATTGCTGACCTCCATTACAGCCAATAGCTACTTTTCTTACTGAAAGGTTCGCCACAAGGCTGCCAACACCTGTCACTCCTACCTCGCGCTGACTTCCTCATTTGGACACTACCTTCAACGCCTTTATTATTACCTATTTGCACCAGTAAACACATTTTTTAAAAAGACTGAACTAAGATGAAAGCATATATTTCATGGCTTGTAAACTATCCGAGGACAGACTCGACTCCTAACTGATCATCCGACGCCACAATGGGAGAGTGTCAGTTTGCACTGGTAAGTTAAGCTAACTGTCAATCGGCAACTGTGATTCATTGTCAAAAAAGGCTCTGTCGGTAAGACAATTATTCACGTAAATGCTAAAAAACGTGCTAAATCCACTACTGCCTGGTTACTATAGCGGTTTTATTGCTGATGCTTGTCACTTTTTTCTTCAGCGTACATCAGACGTGTCTACAGTACAGTGACCCTCAGCAGACAGTAAAAATTCAAATAGCGCAAAATGAAATATATTAGTATATTACACAAATTTTATTTATCACTTATAACACAAAATTAAAACGTGGGTGTCTTATTTTAACGGCTTAGCATACTGTATATTACATTGGAATGGTTTTAGCATATTTAATATACCAAAATGTGCCAACAGCGCCCCCTGTTGGCTTTAGCATGTCACGATCCTTTTGGGTGTGAATTTTGAGCTTTGACATTGTTCTTGTCTCATAACAACTTGTTTTTCTGTTTTGTCAATGCACACATTATTCATTGGACAAGTGGTGACAGTGCTGAACATTTAATACTCTTTTACGGTCCGGTCGTAGTCATGGTTTCAGGACGAGGCCACAAGCTGAATGACAAGAATTTGTCTAAATGTGTCAGTTTAAGCAATGTAATGAATGGGTCAGTTTGTCATGAGGTTTGTATCGCATATATGTGGCATTGTCACCGTAATTCAACCAAGCAGAAGGTTTAACTGAGGTCCTTTTTTTAAATTGAAGCCGACAATGATTGTATCCACAGCAAGTATCGGCAAAATATAGAAAAGCATGTTTTGTATTTCGATGTTTGTTATATACAGTGACATGTTTTGTATACACTAATATGAACTCTTGAATTTCCTCTCCAGGATCCAGTGCAGGAATGGGGGGAGGAGGAAGAAGATGGTGTTGTGTTTGGCATCACACTGCGTCGGGAGCCTGCCCTGCCAAGCTTGGACATGGCGGATGCCTGCGTGGGCTTCAGCAATTCCCAGTACCGCACAGTGAAGTTGCGCAGAGTTAAAGCCGGCACCCTTGAGCGACTGGTCACCCACCTGCTGGATCCCAAGCATCGGGAGCCTGACTACGTCCATGTTTTCCTGTCCACCTACAGAACCTTCACCTCTCCAAATAATTTCATTCAGCTACTCTTTCAGAGGTGAGACTTTTTTTCATGACATAAGGGTTAGATACAGTAGCTTTTCAACAATGAATGTTTGTAGCTCCCTGGTACCCTGGTAAGCCCTGAAATGGAACCCCCAAGGAAAAAACAAAGCTTTTAGAGGCAGAAATGGCAGAAACTTGACTCAACTGGGGAGCGCTGGAGCGAAAAGCCATAAGAATGGAGGATGAAATGGAGGATATTGGTCAGCCAATATCCACCCAAGTGGAGCAAATGATTTAAGTTAAATTAAATTTATAGTTTGAAATATTTCCCAGATTTTATTTTCCTTAACTTACTTGTTTTCTGGGTGACACGTGCTATCGCTGATGATATGTTATTTGACAAACAGTCACCCTCATACCAGCGATACTGGTGGCAACAGGCTTGCTGTCCATTCAAGGACACTCTTGAAACAGGACACACAGGATTCTGTGTAGGATGTTGTTAAATTTAATACCAACTGCGTAATATCTTCCTCATAAATCAATCTTGAATTAATTCCCATTCTTCCAAAACCACATGGTCTGCCATTATTGTTTTGTATGGAATGGAATGGCCTTTATTGTCATTATACAAGATGTACAACGAGATTGGAGAGCTTCTCCTTTCAGTGCAGTAGTCATATATACAATATATACAAGATATACAAAATATACACATAGTATTGCACAGGAGCAGACATATTGCAGATATATTAATTTTAGTGCAATGATAAATTTGGATGTCATAAAGTAAGACCACATTGTAACACGGGTGCGGTTTCATTGTTATGATGACACTTATTCCCGAGGGGGACATTTGTCTTTTGACACGCTCAAGGCCAATGTCGCTGCAGTCAGTAAGGAATCAGAGTGTTGCAGGACATTTCCGAAGAACAAACCGTCCTAGAGGATCAACACCTGGCTTCATTTATTACTGTTGTCACCATACACACTTCCGCAAGAAGATGTACAAATGCTACTTTGTACTTCACTTTAAATGTAAACTATCTACATTAAAGTAGTCTACTTGACTAACAATAGGTTGAGCCTGCACATCTTCAATAATGAATGTTAATAAGTTTAACAATGTACATAAACTGGCAACATGTGATGATGATAATGTCCAAAGTAAGCACCACTGCGTATTTTGTGAGAATAACAAAAATTGTGTTTTTGAACCTAATAGTGATTGTTTCCCTTTTCTCACAGAGATGACTCAAACACCAGTCATGATAAAATTGTCTCCTCGCAAAGGTGAGTGTACTTCTTAAATTCGACTTTGGCTTAAATTCACACTACACAAGCGTGAAGTGGCAAACCCTACATGTCTGCTCTGTTCATAGGCTCGCCAACTGATTCATAACATGTTTAGAAACACGGGACGGAGCTGATAAGGGCATGCACTTTGTCCCGTATTGCCATGAGAATCAAAACCAGTCTGTAAAATGTCAATGGCTTCAGTTTGACAGCTTGCCACAGGCTATGCCACTCGATGCCGGCGTGTCTGATCACTCCCCTGGACGTTCAACTTTTCTGGCATATTTGAACGTTTTTCCGATCTGTTATTCAACCTTACATTGGCGACAGCGAGCTAGCTTGCCAAAGTTATTCACCTAGCTTCTGGTCTTCTGACTCAAAATGTTTTTTTTTTTAAACAAGCAATGCAGCTGGTTTGGAGCTTGTTTTTGTCCCACGAATATCACATTCATGGGGTACATACTAACTGAACAGCTTTACTCTCTTGTTATTCTAATTATATCTTGTCTTCAAGACACTGGTAGTGTGTGATTGAGTAGCTCGTCAAAGGGTCAAAGAATATTTGATGATGATGGCCTGACATGTTGCCAGTCACTAATAAAACACAAATGGCTGACAGCTCTGATAATGATATTTGTTTATATAGTTTTATTATGTATAATTTTATCCTGTTAATTTTGTTATCTTGAGTTAAACAGTTTATTTCCCATCTATTCCCATTACTACAAAACATGCATCAAATTCAATTCAGGTTTGTGTCAAATAGTACAAATATCGTTTCAAACAAATAATGACCCAAAAAAAGCCGCCCAAATGTTGTTTTTTTTTATGCTTACCCATTCTCTAGGGACCCTTGGAATTAATTGTCCAACATTTCCCTGCATATGGCGCCATATACTGAATATCAAAACAAATAATTGGAATATGTACAATTAATCCATGTGATCGTTTATCTGAATTGGCAGCGTAAAACCCTGATTGGAGCATCCCTTCTTTTTCTCACCCTCTCTTCAGTGCTTTACTCCCAGTGATCAAAACATGGCTGATGGAATACAGCGCCGACTTCAATGAGCCTCCTCAGTTCCAGGCCCTGCGGCAGTTATGTGTTCACCTGCGACGTCGCCTCTGCTTTAGACGCTTGGCTCAGACTGCGGAGAGCCTTCTCAAGTCGCTCCAGGAACAAGGTACCAGGGTCTCATTATTTAGATTTCTGTACTTTAGAACTGGCTGTAACAGGCCATCTACGTATTCACCGTTACAGTTGGCATACAGCGCTTGCACAAGCTAATGAAATACCATGAAAAACTATCAATTTTGTTTTTGTTTTGGGATGTCACTGTTGGTGAGTCATTATGGAAGCGCATCTATGATGATGGGTATCTTTGAAGCTATACAGCAGGGGTCGGGAACCTTTTTGGCTTCGAGAGCCATGAAGGTATTTTCTATATTATATATATTTATATATTATAGATATTTTAAAATGTGTATCAGTGAGAGCCATACACATTTTTTTAAACATTGAATGCAATAAAATGTGTGCATTTTTATGTAAGACCAACAGTTTTAGATATAATGGGCTCTAATTACGTAGACCGGGCACACTACCCCACGCCAAGGGGGTGTGGCCAGCACACTTTAGTGAGCAGCGCAGTGTCTAACAATAAATCAAATACTTGCTGCCATTAATGCAACTTCTGCTGCTGCATGGTTTTGCACCGTACTCAGTATATTTCATTCTTTTGGCCATCTTCACCAGAAGGCTTGGTTCTGCAGCTTTAGCTAGGTGACTATTTGACTAAAGGAGGAAAGTTTACATTTACATCTTAATGACCGAGGTACACTACCGCATTACCCAGTAATAATCGAGTTTTGGTGTTTGACCTGGAAAATATCATGAAAGATAGATATGGTCGGCCGTATTGCAGTAGAAAATGGATGGACGGATTAAAATGCATAAGAAAGTTGTTGATTTTTAATATTTTTAACAGTGATTTCTGTGTTGTTTACTTTAAAATGTTAGCAAACATACATTTTTATTGTGGTAAATGCTTGAGAGCCAGATACAGTCATCAAAAGATGACTGTATGGCTCCCGAGCCATAGGTTCCCTACCTCTGCTATACAGTATGGCGCTGTGCCAGATATGTGTGCCCTATTAAGAGACCATGGAGTTACTTCTTTAACGCCTACAGGTCTGGTTACCATTACATTGTGCTGGTGTATCGAATGCTATGTTGTCAGGATGATGAATAATTGTCTTTTCACACTCTTTGCTTGACGTTTGACATTGTGTGTGTATGTCGTTCATATGTGTGTGTTTGATAGATTGCAGCCAGTCTGCATCAGTGGACGACACCGACTCACTGCAGCGGGACCACAGAGAGCTGCTCTGCAATGAGGAAGACAAACACATCTTTATGAACTTCCCTGTCAGGGACTTAGCGGAACAGCTCACCAGATTGGACATGGTGAATTTTCTCACCAGTCATTTCTGCCCCCCTTGTGAAATCGCTTATATTCAACCTTCTACCTGACTATTATTGTTTCTTTTACAGGAACTGTTTGTCCAAGTGGTGCCTTTCCACTGCCTGGGCTGTGTGTGGTCTCAACGGGACAAGAAGGAAAACCGGAATCTGGCACCAACCATCCGTGCCACCATCTCCCAGTTCAATGCCGTGACCAACCGTGTCATCACTTCACTGCTTTGCCCGTCCTCTCTGTGCCCCTCCACTTCCTCTCCAATCTCATCACCTGGCTCCTCTTTGAGGTTCCTTTACCCTTTGAGTGGTCCAGGTTCACCTCAGCCCCCTCACACCAGTCCTTCCCGTAGAGCATGCATCATTGAGTGGTGGATCAGTGTTGCACAGGTCAGTATAGTGGGGGGGGGCAAGTGAGTGCCATAAATGTTTATTTTCAAAGGGACAGAAGCTTATGGTGATTTTTCTTTCCTCATACTGGACTCATGCAGGAGTGCAGGCGATTGAAGAATTTTTCTTCCTTGCGGGCCATCCTCTCAGCCCTGCAGTCCAACGCTGTGTACCGCCTCAAGAAGACCTGGGCGGCTGTCAGCAAGTAAGCTGCTTGCAAAACACACCCTGGGGTTCATCTATGGATTTTGCACAGCGTAAACACAACACATAAACAGACAAAGCGGATTGATTTGATTGGAGTTCTCCAGAAGTATTGAAACATTGAGGTCAATTCTCTTATTTTTGATGAATATGATTTCAGCTTGTATTTCCATCTGGATTGGATGCACAACGTAGAAGATAGTACCTTTTCTTTTTTTATAGGTTGATAGGTTTTGCCTTTGTAGACTGCATTCAGAAGTAAAAACAACATGAAAACCAGAGGATGGGAAAACATCCATCCTTTTTCTATACTGCTCGTCCTCACTAGTTCCAGGTAGGCTGGGGCCGGTTACTGGTTTCAAGATATGCAACAATATGAAAAAGTCACGGTTTCAAAACTGCTAAAATTGTCCGTCAGTTGTTTGGCCAGTCATCCCGGCCATTTTGTAGTTCATATTTCCCAGCTTCACTCTATCACAGTTTTGAAAATATATTAATTAATAAATTGCAGCAGGTTCGAATTATCTCACAACAGCACAGCCTCCTTGGCGTAGGTTATTGCAAACCTTTGCCCCTCAAAACCCGATTACAGTAAACCTCGGATATATCGGACTCGGATATATCGGAAATTCGCTCACAACGGACAGATAAAAAAGAACCGATTTTTCTGTAATGCATTTCCAATAAAAATTCATTGCATATATCGGATTTTTTATAACCGATTTCGCCTATTTCGGACAAAATCTCCAGTCCAGTTCCAATGCATTTCCATTAAATTTCCCTTGCATATATCGGATGGCCGCATCGTGGCGCTCCGATTCGCCGAATCGTGACAGGCCGCTATACGACGTCATTTGCAGCGTTGCCACGGCCTAGCTTAATTAACAATTTGTTATGCTCAGAGTGCAATAAAGTGAAATTCTCATTACCTTACGTCTCTTTTCATTGCCCAGTCCAGGTACATTGGAAACATAAACCTATTGGAAGTGCCTTTTTATAACGGATAAAATCCGATATATGCGTAAAACGGACATTTTACGGTATACGCATATAACGGATTTCGCTTATATCGGACAAAACCAGTGGGAACAATTGAATCCGATATATCCGAGGTTTACTGTATTTCCATTTTCAGCTAAGGTTGCGCAGATTATGTCAAAGGACGTACCGTAAAGGCCATTCTGATTCCGATGGACAAAATTAACATTTGTTTACAGGGGAAGCATGGCCGCCTTTGACCATCTGTGTGAGACGTTTCCTGATGAGAACTGCGTGCTGGCCACCAGAGAGATCAAGAAAGAGGTAGTAACACTGTGACCTTGGATAGCTATAAGAATGGCGCTTTTTTGTTGTGGTTTTAAAAATATATAGATTTTTCGGTTTGTTTTTCTGCCTGTTGACATGCTAGCCGGTGGTGCTTTTCTAATTCTAGAAAATACGTAGAATTATGAACCAATTGCATGTTTGTCACACTCCCGTAAATGTTCCATATCATCAAATACACTAGTCATTACAACAGAAAATGCAGTTTTTAAATGAAACTTTTAAATATTAAGGGAGAAAAATCCAAACCTATATGGCCCTGTGTGGAAAAAGTGATTGCGCCCTAAAATTAATAACTGGTTGGGCCACCTTTAGCCGCAACAACTGCAATCAACCGTCTCTTACAGCGCTTTGTAATTCAGCCACATTGGAGGTTTTTCCAGTCCAATTTGACTAGGCCACTCCAAAGCAGCAGTCACTTTTTCACACAGCGCCATGTAGATTTTGATTTTTTCTTCCTTAAAAATAAAAAGTTTAATAAAAAAAACTGTATTTGTGTTCAATTCTGTTTTCAGCGCCTAATATATAATTTTGTTTGATGATCTGAAACATTTAAGTGTGACAAACATGAAAAAAAAAAAGAAATCAAGGGGGCCAAAAACACTTTTCACACCACTGCATGCTGGTGTATTTAGCGAGGACAGCCTTTATCAGCAGCCAATAAAATAACCAAGACTGCAAACATTGGGTGTGAGTCCCTTTCCTGTCCGAGACAGACACCTTTTTCTAAACTGTCAGCAGAGGGCTCAACCAAGGACGTTTATGTAATATAGGTCTGCTGTGCTGTCATGTGCTCCATGCAGCACTCACTGTCACATGGACATTCTTACACCCGAAGTTGACTCGTTACTGTGTTTTTTCTACAGGATGGGATTCAGTCAGAGGGTTGCATTACTCCCAGCTCAAAATCACCACCTTTCTGTTCCAAACAAATGGTGAGGGACAATTCTTCACCAAAATGAATGAATGTTGACCTGAGTCACTAAAGTCGGATGTGTTTATCCTATACACTTTTTCACATAATGACAAATTGGTTATGGCTAGGCGGCACGGCGGTGGAGTGGTTAGCGCGCAGACCTCACAGCTAGGAGACCAGGGTTCAATTCCACCCTCGGCCATCTCTGTGTGGAGTTTGCATGTTCTCCCCGTGCATGCGTGGGTTTTTTCCGGGTACTCCGGTTTCCTCCCACATTCCAAAAACATGCTAGGTTAATTAGCGACTCCAAATTATCCATAGGTATGAATGTGAGTGTGAATGGTTGTTTGTCTATATGTGCCCTGTGATTGGCTGGCGACCAGTCCAGGGTGTCCCCCGCCTCTCGCCCAAAGACAGCTGGGATAGGCTCCAGCACCTCCCACGACCCTCGTGAGGAAAAGCGGTAGAAAATGAATGAAATTAATGGTTATGGCTAACATACGAAGCAATCACACGGTCTACAAAGTTTATTTTTTTTTATTTGATCTAGCAGGGAGATAGATAGATAGATAGATAGATAGATAGATAGATAGACTCCCTTTATTGTCATTGCACAAAAACACAGTAGTGAAATTGCCAACGAAATGTCGTTGCCTGGCTACCATATAACAACAGACACAAAAGAAGATAAGTAATAATAAATAATAATAATAATAATAATGTGGAGAATAAATAGATAGAATAGACACCAAATATGAACAACATAATGTAAAGTGCAGCGTGAACAGTAAATTGCCCAAATAATTTAAATAATATAAATAAATAATAATAGCGTAAGTAAAGGTAGAGGGGCTTATTTGGCATTGTATGTTAAGTTAACTTTGTCTTTCACCTTGAAAGCAGAAAGGTGGTATCATACCTTACCTGGGCTCTTACCTGACTATGCTCATGATGCTGGACACAGCTTTCACTGACACTGTGGAGGTGAGTAAAAACTACACACACAAACCCCACTGCTAGTAGTACTTATCATGTGTACATGCATTTGTTTAAGTCCTCTTTTTTCTCTTCTATCCAAAGGGTGGACTGATCAACTTTGAGAAGCGCAGGCGGGTAAGTACAGCCCCCTAGTGGCAGCTCATTTAAATGCCCTTTTTTTTCCAACTTGATTTTATTCCCTTCTGTCCTGTGTGCTTCAGGAGTTTGAGATTCTCGCTCAGATTCGACAGCTTCAAGCTTCCTGTTCCCACTACCAACTTCCCGTCGACCCTCACATCACCAACTGGCTGGAGACACACACACTCCTCACCGATCAGGAGAGGTTAGAACGCCGTTTGTGTGTCAGTTACATTGCTAAGGAAACAACTGTGGCGGCAGCATAGCGTTGATTAAGCATCTTGTTTTTAAGCTACGAACTGTCTCGTGAGCTGGAACCTCCTATTGATCCTTGTCCCAGCTCCCCCAACCTGTGGAGCAGTCGACTGCTGACTAAGAAGCTCACTTCGTAAGTATGACAATATTTAGAAATACAGTAAAGTCTCGTTATATCGATATTGTCGGGAGTCGGAAAAAATATCGATATAACCGGACTGTCGATATATCCGATCCTGCGCCGAACTGCATTAAAAGTGGGCAATAATGCACACGACAGCTTAAATCAATCTTTGCTTAAGGATTTCAATACCAAAAAAGAACACGGCGAACGGCTGCTTCCAGTCAACTTTATTTTTCACACTTCCACCACCAGAGCACAGCACACACACCGATTCCCGCACTTCCTGGTTCACAGGTCATGCTCAACCCGCCCCACATAGCTGGCCAAACACATGCCTGCAACAGAAGAACCAACTGCGTTCGTGGTTTCTCTCGTGTGTATAGAATAAAAAGATATCTGAATACAACACAATTAAATACATGTATTTGTACGCTTGTGTCTTCGTTGGAATAGGTGTGTATGCTATGTCAGTTGGTTCTTCTGTTGCAGGCATGTGTTTGGCCAGCTATGTGGGGCGGGTTGAGCATGACCTGTGAACCAGGAAGTGCGGGAATCGGTGTGTGTGCTGCGCTCTGGTGGTGGAAGTGTGAAAAATAAAGTTGACTGGAAGCAGCCGTTCGCCGTGTTCTTTTTTGGTATTGAAATCCTTAAGCAAAGATTGATTTAAGCTGCTTTTGTATCGATATAAGCAGACCAAATTGGCTGGCGGGAGATGAAAAGGACATCGTAGTAACCGGGTATCGTACTAACGGAACTAATTATATCATAAAAGACTAGAAATTTGCCGGGAAATGAAAATAGTATCGTAATAAGCAGTAATTCGTTATAACCGATATCGATATAACGAGACTTTACTGTACATTACAAAAATATTCAAAACTTAAAAAAACAAATCCAGGATTCTATTTTGCAATGCAATTGCAACTGGTACATACAACTGGATTGAATGAATTTGACAGAAAATGTTTTTCAGTTAAGAAAAAGTAAATAAATGGGACTAAGAAATGTAGAAAACATGTTTTTAACAAAGCGAAATTTGTTGTTTTTTTTGGTTAATCTCTAACTGACTAACATGAATTACAGTATATTAACAAAAACAACTCCTTTGGAGTCTGACGCCGCCATGAACCTCACTGAACATCACATGTTGGTATCATTCTTGAACCGATATGGTCACGTGTATTTAAAAATACCTTTCGGCTCGGTGTGCAGATTGCGCAAAAGCAGCGACAGTTCTCTGGAGAAGACTCACGCCGACCAGATCAGCGTGTCATCTTCCAGCTCCAGCAGCTCAGACATGGACGACCTCAGCGCCTCCCCACTCGGACTCAAACTCAAGGTGTGAATTTTTTTTTATTACTTCAAGTACACACACACATTGTACTGCATTACAGTCATCACAATTCAGCCTCTCCAGAACGAAATGTTTAACATTGTACCTCGTCCATAGTCCCTCTCCAGCTCTCTGCACAACGTCACCGAGGGCTACGCTTCCATGTCCTCCTCCTCCAGTCTCTGCAGCTCCCCCTGCAGCTCCTCTCACCCGGACCTGAGTTGCTCCTCCATGGCGCCTAGCCCCGACTCCCCCGGTATCTCCACGCTGTCTGTGCTGCCAGTCTACAACAAACAGCTTGCTGACTCGTGCATCATCAGAGTCAGCGTGGAGTGCGTCAGCAATGGCAATGTCTACAAAAGCATTCTGGTAAGCAAGCACATGTTCACATTGACAAAAATATTGCTTGCACTATTTTGGTTACATTTTTTCTGTAACGTAATCATGTAGTTACAAAATTGTACAAATTTTTCACTCCTTTACATTACTGTGCAGTAAAACAGGAAATATTAGCAACTAACAATAGTCTGTGTATTATCCTTTATGACCCAGAAAGACCGATGAAGCGGCTCCAAATAACCCAATCAAAGAGATATTTTTCTCCATTGAACAGGGGCTCACAATAGCGAACAAGCTATAGCAGTAATACTGAATTCAACCTAAATTACAGGATGTCTTTGAGCGCTCATAATAACACGGTTAAAGTGTGATGCTAAGGTTCGGCTACTGTAAAGAAGCTAGTGTTACAATTGGTAAATAGATATTTAGACATGCGTGGTGTCTTTTAGCTTGATTTAATTTTATAAATTTAAACACAATTTATGTCTTCTCTGTGTTCGTGTATGTGTTGCGTGAAAGATTCAGTATTCCAGTATTGTAGTCTTATCTGTGCAGCATGGAAATCTAGAAGGTGCATTTCAGGACTGTCAAATAGCTGTTGGCATATTCAAAATTCGAACATTGTACATTCAAAAACTAAGGGATTTCTAACTATGTTATTTTTGAATAAAATACTGTCCTGTATTTCCAAAATTTATATCCCTATACATAAAATGTTATGCATGCGTATCGAATCATTTACTATAAAGAGATTTACATCTCTACGCTATAGATAAAAACAGAAGATGTGGACTTTGATGGATTTGAGGGAGAAGATTAATTAAAAAAAATACACTGAGCGTGTTGTGTACAGGGAGTGTGTAGACTAAAGTTCAACTAAACTTGCTGTTTAAGTACAGAAATAGACGCCATATTTGAGACTGTACCTTATGGTGTAGAAAATGGGGTATATCCTTGTGATGTTTGTTTTTGTCCCTCAGCTGACCAGCCAGGATCACACACCTCAGGTCATTCAGAGAGCTCTTGACAAACACAACCTTGGCAATTTCAACTGTCAGGATTTCAGCCTCTGCCAGATGCTCAACAACGGAAAAGGTAAAATATACTCAATACATGAAATATAGAAATGGCATAGATAACACTGTATGATTTTTCATTTTTGTGATTCAGAGCTCCACATTCCTGACAAAGCCAACGTTTATTACGCTATGTGTACGAAAGCCAACTATGACTTTGTCCTGCACCAACGCTGGAGAAGCCACGGTAGACATCAGGGCTCCTCCTCCAAGCCCTGGAGCGCAACCCAGGTTCCGCCACACTAAGTGAAAGGCATGCGTCCTAGCTAAAACAGAAAACCACACCCCAAAACAAAAACAACCTGTTCTGGATCTTTTCTTCTCGACTATTTTTCATGGATTGGAAGAACAGAACATGGATTAAAAGTACACACAGTGCTTGAATGAATGGATGTTGGTGCAACTTCCTAAACCTTCACTGCAGCTTCATCCAAGCAACCATGGTAACGCCAGAACTGCGTCACCTCAGCAAGCTTTAGGCTGTCTTTGTAAGGATGGATCAGACTGGACCTTTTTGCACAGGTACACTCAAGTATTCTCTCAAGAGGACAGGAAGTAGAAGCGCTCTGAGACATAGCTCACAAGGCAATGTGCAATATCTGCACGCTTTCTTCGGATTTTAATATTTAGTCACCTGTCTTTCTTTTTAAATGTTAATTTATCAACTAAACTCTCATGTTGACGTCAGTATTCTGATTCACAGCATTATTTGTTTTAACTATGTATTTGAAATCTCCATGAGACAGTTTTAGTACAAAGTCAATGTTGAAGTTCATGTGTGCCATTGTCACATGAAGGAGACCATGTGGATGATCAAGGTCGTCCGTTCAATATGAAGAACGGTTCTCGTATGTGAAAGTGCAAGTGTCCGAGTATGTGTGTTGACATGTCAAATGATGCGGAAGTGGAATCAGTGCACCGTGATTCACATCGCTGGTCAGCGTTGTGTTGTGTGCACGGGTCAACACGGGGTCAGGCTTGACAATGACTCATGTGGAAGAGCTAGAAATGAAACAGGAAGTTGTTTTGTTTCTCTCCTGTCTGTGTTTTATATATGTAGTGACGTCATATGTGTTACTGTTTGCACATCTTTTTATTTAAGGTCATCAAATGATATACATTTTTATCTATGCACTTACTGTTTTGATGTTAATATGAAACATCTGCTAATAAAGACATTTTATTATTTATCATAATGCTGGGAATGGAATTTGAAATTAGGTCAAAGTGCAACATTTTTTTATTGAGCCTCTGAAAATCTCATTGTTGGATTATGAGAACACTACGGTTGTCAAATGATTAATGTTTTCAGTTAGTTTAATCACCATTTGCAACTGTTTGAAATATGTCCATTTTATGAACAGAAATATTATTGATATTGGTATTCTTGAACAGCTCCAAATGACCTGAAAATGAATCTCAAGCTGCAAATACACACAAAGTCTCTTTAACGGTAGCACAACATTTGAATCACACTGTAAACGGGTTATTATGAGGTGTTGTGTTCAAAGACACTGCGTAATTTAAGTACAGTTTCCATTTTGAATGTATTTTGAGGGATTTCTGAGCATACTTAGGCGCTGATAAGAATGTCCACTTAGTCCTTTATTTTATGACAAGCAAATGTTATGCAAAACCTGAAGGTGTTATGCGCTAAAAGCAATAAATTAGAACCCAAACGCATGGAAATGAATGTCTATCATTAAACACATGATTGATAAACAAAACGCTAGTTTTTTTGCTTATCGAAAACTATAAGTGCACTCACAACCCCATTGGAAAACAGACGAGGTCATTATATATAACAGTATAACAACAAAATAGTAAATAACAACAAATAACACTGAGTCATCTTACCAAAATCACTTTACTAACAACAATAAACTGATCATGTACTCGAAAGGACCTCAGAAATATGCAAACATGTGTCAATACAAGTTTTGAAATGAAAAACAACTCTTTTTTTTCCCCCATAATGCATTACATCCGAGTAACCATTCATTGGGGCACTGCAATGACTTTAGCCTCCCACTGGGCTCCGGGTCTTCTGGCTCCCTCTAGTGGACCAAGGCAATATTGCAGTGCCAGCCACCATTTTTTATGCTCCTTGTCCTCCAAAGAAATTGTTTTCTCAAACAAAATGGGGGAAAGGATCCCCGTTTTTTAACTTGTGTTTACACATGTTTGACGGCCATTACTGTCCTTCAATAATAATTTTAAAAAATCAAACGTCTTCTGCGAGGGAAGGGCTTCAAAAAAACCTTCATATTAAATGATCACATGAGAAAGTGTGTCCAAACGTTTGACTGAATCTGTATTTCCTTTTGTTTTTCAGAATAAAACGATATCTGTGTGTGCTTCTTCTCCACAAACATTACATCTGTCATATACGAGGGACAGTGAATGTGTCTTAATTATAATAACAACACGGACAAATGACATTTCATGAATGTATGCTGTTGCTGTTGGTGACAGTGAAAGCAACATCAATTTCATGTTAGCAGGTGTGACTGCTCACGTGATGTCTACACGCTTCCAGTTAGTCACGATGACGTCATCAGGAGGTTAAAGACTTTGACCACAAGAGGGCGCAATCTACCGTAGTATGGCTTTCCATGCGGGCAAAAGTAGGAAGAGATGAGCTAGTCGATACTAGCCTGATAGTGAGCGATATTCTCTTCTGTGTTTATTTTTTTTTTTTTTTACAAATATCTGTGTACTTCCAAGAAGTATTCTGGCAAAATTAAGTCGAGTCGTAATGTTCTTTTTGTTCAGCAGTAGTTTTGGTCTTGGAACGTGTGTGTGTGCTGTAACAGCAGACAGATGGGCTAAACTAAATGGGTTAATCCACTTAATGACTGCAGGTTAATTACCTCACTCATCTTGTTGTTGTTTGTCTGCCTTGAGGGTCGACATGATTAGTCATACCTAATCAATCGGACCCATACATGATGGAGTCAAAGGTCCAACTCAGTTTGTTCCCAATATAATATAATGGAAGGTGCTTGTCAATGCCGTCCTTTCATAGAGAGGAAAAGTTGGCGTATTTAGAGCAGCTTTTTATCAACAAGTCAAATGCATGACATATGTACGTATATTGTATGCTCTGCTGAATGAATGAATGAATGAATGAATGAATGGATGATCTTGACTGCCAAGATGGTGGATTATATACCCAAGCTCAACAGAAGGCATTCTGACTTTTACAACAAAGTATCCTTTTCCTGGAGAAGGATCGGGTTCATTTTTTGTCTTTGAGTATTTTGAAAAGTGCTATACAAATGAAATGTATTATTATTATTATTATTATTATTATTATTATTATTATTATTATTATTATTGTTGTTGTTGTTGTTGTTGTTGTTGTTATTATTTTTATTTTTATTTTTATTTTTATTTTTATTTTTATTTTTATTTTTATTTTTATTTTTATTTTTATTTTTATTTTTATTTTTATTTTTATTTTTATTTTTATTTTTATTATAAATAATAATGTTAATATTATTATTATTATTATTATGTACTTCATAGACACCTAAAAGAAAATGTCGCCGGTCCTGAGCTGGAGGATCTGATTGGCTGTCCGTCAAGACAAGGGATGATTTTCGGCCCAAATTACGGGGGAACAAGGGGAACTGCACTTTTTTTTTTTTTTAATCTTGCTCATCATTCACAATCCTTATGTGAAACATGAACACATATTTCTTTCCTTTTTCTGTGCATTATAAGCGAAAACATGTCAATTTCAGCTAGCTTACAATGCTGTCATTGGAATACACCACTTTTCCACTATGAAGCCCGATAAAAAAAAACTAAACCATGGTTTGATATACATGATATGCTACTACACTGATAATAACATGTACTTGTTGCAGTATCTTGCTTTATTTTGATGATTTAAAACACTACCAAAACTTTGTTTCTAGGCTCATTGATACAAGTACTGGATGGCTGTGTCTTCCAGCACAAGACGTGTGCTCCAGTCCTCAGGTAAAAGCGACCATCTTGTTGAGTCGTTGTAGCGAAATGGCGAGCTAGGTATCCACTTGTCCATCTGTGACTAGTAATTCATTCATTCATTCATTCAGAGGTGGGGTACACCCTGGATTGGTGGCCAGCCAATCACAGGGCACATATAGACAAACAACCATTCACACTCACATTCATACCTATGGACAATTTGGAGTCGCTAATTAACCTAGCATGTTTTTGGAATGTGGGAGGAAACCGGAGTACCCGGAGAAAACGGGGAGGGAACAAACTCAGAGAGGGTGGAATTGAACGACTAGTTATTCAAATAACGTTATGTTTGTCCGTGAGCTAAAAATAGTTTTTCATGCTAGCTGCAACAATAATAATATCTCTGTAGTTTAGTTAATATAGTGTTTTTATGTGGGTTCTAGCATCAAAATAGATATTTCCCATGACGCCTTTTGCTAGCTAGCTTATATAAACTTGTTTTTTTTACGCTAACATGCACAGAAAAAGGAAAAAAATATGTATTCATGTTTCGCATGAGGATTGGGAATAATGGGCACATAAAAAAAAAAGTGCACTTCCCCTTTAAGATCTTTGTGTTCATTCATTCATTCATTTTCTACCGCTTTTCCTCACAAGGGTCACGGGGGTGCTGGAGCCTATCCCAGCTGTCTTCGGGCGTGAGGCGGGATACACCCTGGACTGGTCGCCAGCCAATCACAGGGCACATATAGACAAACAACCATTCACACTCACATTCATATTTGGAGTCGCCAATTAACCTAGCATGTTTTTGGAATGTGGGAGGAAGCCGGGTGGAATTGAACCCTGGTCTCCTAGCTGTGTGGTCTGCGCGCTAACCACTAGACCGCCGTGCCGCGGATTGAAGGACTAGTTATTCGAATAACGTTATGTTTGTCCGTGATCTAAAAATAGTTTTTCATGCTAGCTGCTACAATAATAATATCTCTGTAGTTTAGTTAATATACAAGTCTGTTATGTAAGTGTTTTTTATGTGGGTTCTAGCATCAAAATAGGTATTTCCCATGATGCCCGTTGCTAGCTAGCTTATATAAACTCATTTTCTCACGCTAGAATGCACAGAAAAGGGAAAGAAATATGGAGTGGGAATAATGGGCATTTTTTAAAAAAAGTGCACTTCCCCTTTAAGATCTTTGTGTTCCGCTCATGAAAAAAGGAACAAAAGTGTTGCATTGATATTTTGTTAAAAATAAGAAAAGTGTTTGAAACCAACAATGAATGTAAAAAGTAGCATAAGATGAATTGCGTGCCACTTTCCACTCGTACTCCCATAGACCAGCAGGTCACTTCCTGCAGCACAAGGCCACAAGATATGCTAATAGGGGCCCCCGGGGGTGGTTTTGGTATTGCATAACATGACGCTGATTCATCTCTCACGCACGCATACACACACAGACTTATTCCGAGTGGCCTACTTTTTATTGTACATGTGCACAACATTCATGTGGCCTATTTTTATGTCTTGCATTTGAAGAGGTCAGTGTGTGTTTGTGTGTGTGTGTGTGTGTATGTGTGCGTGTCGGTGAGATCACGCTTCCTCAAATGATTGTTCTGCACACACCCTGAGTAGTGTATAAACACACACATCGACACACTGACCTATTTTACAGCGGCGTGTGCGGAAGCGATGCGGCGCGACGGCATGGGTCACGACAGGCAAACGTAACTCTCTGCTGAAACGCCGCCAAGCCTGATGAACACGTAACTTATGTTACATTCACTTTCAATCCAGTGTTTGTTCGACTTGGAACGTACGTATGTTGGCAAAAATCACAGATAAAAAAAAATATACATTCATGGAGCCGTACTAAATGTGTTAAATTAGACATAATTAGGTCAACATTCTGCCTTGCATAATTAGTATTTAATGTAAAACTGCACGACATCATACGTTTATGTCCATCCACTGTAATGGTACAGTCATATCCTATATATTGTAAGGTAACCCAAATACAGTCCGGATGCACTTTTTGTGTTTCAGTAATATTTTTCACATTTTTTTTAACCAGCATATTTGGTAATGGTAATGGTAATGGTTTTATTTCATTTAAACATGCATCAGATTACAATTGAATGCATCCCATAATCAGTTCCCAGTTCCACATGTCCAAAAGGAGTAGGAAGAAGCAAAGCTTATTAAATCCTACCCCTCCATCTGGTACTTTTACAATCAGTAACTGTTACATTTGTTCACTTCCTGCTTTCTATAATACAGTTTAAGTTTTTTTTGTGTGTTTTTTTTTAAATAATGCACCTCGTACCGTATTTGTAAGTATTTGTGATTTTAGAAATAAGGAGTTAGTACAGGGGTGGGCAAACTACGGCCCGGGGGCCACATCCGGCCCGCCAAGTGTTTGAATACGGCCCGCCCAATCTTTCAAAAGTATTTAATTTAAACTCAACATACAACCTGGCATCATGGCCTGAGCCAACCTTTTGATGGTTGTATCAATTTCGTTGTTTGACATGGTCTGTTGTTTACAAAGTGCTCCTGAAAAAAGAGACACAAGCACATAATAATAATAAAAATTAAAATAATAATTATTATATTATTATTATAACTATTATGATTATTATATTTATTATATTAATGCTAATTATTATATTAATTATATATAACAATATTGTTATAGTTGCATATTTTACATAATAATAATATAATAATTATTATTTTCTTTTATTTTAATTATTATAATATTTTATTATTAAAATATTTAAATATAAATATAAAATAATAAATAATAATAGCAGATTGCATGACAAATTGCCCAGAAATTTTGTTATATCAATGCGGCCCGCGAGTCAAAAAGTTTGCCCACCCCTGAGTTAGTATGTTTTCTGTAGGCGGCATTATGAATTATCCTGACTGACCTTTTTAGCAGTACATTTAGCGAGTGAAGATATTTCAAGCGTGACAAATTTTACGAGTATAGTAATCATCAACATTTACAGTTAATTAGTACCAGAAAAAAAATAGAGCTGGGATATTTTACATAGGAAAATCTGTTTATGACTTTTTTTCAATATGATTTGTAACATTCTTAGAGCCCTCCAGACATAAAATAACACCCCTATAGTCACTTTTACACTTGTACTATCAAATTTAGCCAACATAATAAGAGTAAATAAGGAATTTAAGGCATAAATAAGACTGATACTGATGTATCTGTATCTGTATCTGTATGTACTGTGTGTTGCTATAAATGTGTGCCTTGCGGGCAGACAGGAAGTGAAGTCGGGGGCTCTGAATTGAGTTTTAACGATTTCAAAAGTAGTTTGTGTTTTTATTAGGGATTATTCTAATTGTGAGATAATTGTGAGAGAATTCAAACCTCCAATAAAAGCCTGTTGTTCTCCGGCTAGCAAGTCTGGGCCAACATTACAGTAACATTACTGACACCTAGTGACCAATTTAGACTACTACATGCTTTTGCTTCTGCTATACCCTACACTTTTTCAGTACTTTGGTTCCGGTTTTCCACACCAAAATATCTGATAAAACATTCCACTGTTCTCAAATATCTTAATTTTTATTTTTCTATACACAAAATAAGATAAAAATAAATAAATAAACAAATTAAGAATAAAGACAATCAATCAATCAGTAATAAATAAGTAAAATAATAATAAAACAGCAAATAAGAAAAACGTAAGAAAACACATACAGTTGGTAGAGAAATTATTTTTTTCATATACAAATGTACAATATTAACAGTTATTTAACCTTTAACATGAACATTAATGACACTTAATAATTTGACCCAATTAGCAAGTTAGCATCGTAGCATCTCAGTTCCATCTGGGAGCAGCGTCGTAACTTTAACAACATGTTTTAATGAGATGCTTTATCTTGACGTGTATTTATCATTTCCTGCATTTATTTGTACCCGGCGTCATATAAGCCTTTAGCTTCATTGCTAATCCAAAGCAAAACAGGGGGCGGGGTAACAGAGTAGGGTAACAGTATGGGCGGGGCAAAAATCATGTTAATTGTGTCCGGTGTGCACACAGCTTTAAGCTGTCATTTCAACATTAAACTTTGGTATCAAGGTGGGGACCTCAAAATAGCGTCTCGTGGGCCGCGTTTGGCCCGCGGGCCGCGAGTTTGAGACACTATTTTTTTCAGTGGGCACATAGGGGGCATACTGTAGGGCCTATTCTCTAGCATTCCCTTAAATTATTGACATCACAAATTAATTTTGGTCTTGTAAACATGAGACTCATCATGTCATCATGTCCACGGGCCGCAAGTTTGAGACCCCTGTCCTAAATGCATGATGTGCTTGTCTAAATCCGGT
Source organism: Doryrhamphus excisus (assembly GCF_030265055.1). Classification (NCBI taxonomy): domain Eukaryota; kingdom Metazoa; phylum Chordata; class Actinopteri; order Syngnathiformes; family Syngnathidae; genus Doryrhamphus; species Doryrhamphus excisus. The sequence continues at coordinate 2,792,256 of NC_080466.1, read as the reverse complement.
GTCCAGATGAACTAATGGGACATTGAAGTCATACAAGGGATAATATGTTCTTTTGGCAATGCAATGGCATTCACAGTCTGTTCAAGACGTTTAGCTTATATGACACACACACACACACACACACACACACACACACACATGCATTCTTTTACACACTCTTACCCCATCTCTGCGTCTCTCCGTGCTGCTGACCTACATACAGCAACATCCGAGTTACATAACCGGGTTGTTGATGACTGCAGGCGATGCAGGGCAAACACACAATACACACACACACACACACACACACACACACACACGCAAACATACACACTTTTGGTTACACAAACTTTATTCTTACATTGTGAATCTCATCATCTTAACAATCATCATGACATAACACAACTCAGGACTCGCTTCTCAATTATTTGCCTGACCGTTTACTCTCTAGAGTGAAATGATGTAACCCCCCCCACCCCCCCACCCCCACCTGCTCCACCACTCCTCTATTTCGTCCTCTTCAATCCCTTCTCACTGACCTACTTTTACTCCCCTGGCCCTTTTTTTTTCCATCAGCCTCGACATAAGTACACAACCACGCATGGTCGCCTCTAGCCAAATTGGGACATTAGTTATAGAATATCATTTTACAAAATGACACTAGCATGAACGTAATCACACTAGGGATCCCGGGCGCTTAGAAAAAAAAAATTCACAATTGCAGAATGTGTATCATTTCCAAGATACAGTATTGCAGGGGTCTCAAACATGCGGCCCGCGGGCCAAATGTGGCCCGCAGGACACTCGTTTGAGGCCCCCCGCCTTGATACGAAAGTTTAATGTTAATGCGGCCCCGCGCAAGTTTGATATGGATGCTGTATGGTATCATGTACCCAGAAAAAATTATTACGTTTGATTAATGTTCATGTTAAAGGTTAAATAACTGTTAATAGTTATCCTCACTATCCGTGTGGAAGTGGTAAGTTTTTGGCTATTTAAGTTTAAAGGAAATAACTTGAAGGCTACCGTTTAGGTCGCTTAGCTCTCTAGTTTGCGAGTTAGCATGTGTCTCAAGACCCTGCAGTTGCGCAATATGTTGTAAATAAAAAGAGTATAAATGTGACTATAGTCGTGTTTTGTCATGTCTACAGGGCTCTAATAATGCTTTGTTCATTTTAATCTGAAAAAAATAATTTGTCTACCCACCAACTATATGTGGTTTCTTAAGTTTTTTATTATTTGCCGTTTTATTATTATTATTATTATATTTTTTTTTACTGATTGATTTTCTTTATTCTTGATTTATTTATTTTTCATCCTATTTTGTGCAGAAAAATAAAAATTAAGATATTTGAGAACAGTGGAATGTTTTATCAGAGCTTTTCTTGTAGAAAATCGGAACCAAAGCACTGAAAAAGTTTGTATATTTTTCTGTTTTTAATAAATGCGTTTTTTGTTTTTTTTTAGAAAACCTGATGTGGCCCAGCCTTGCCCAGACCCTAGCTCCAGTGGCCCCCAGGTAAATTGAGTTTGAGACCCCTGCAGTATTGGGTCAAAATAAGACATGTATGCAAAATAAGGCAAATACTGTACTTTATCAGAATGTACAGTGTGTCTACAAGCAAGCAGTTCTACCGGAAAGCCTGTCTGAACATTCCAATACATTCATTTTAATATGTATTTTATGTTTTCATATCATTTTTATTTACTGAACACTCTCTTGGAAGTGCATGTAATGACATTAAAAAAAACGGTATTAGAAATTGACTTTTGCATCACAGTTTCTTAGGCTGATAATAATAAGCAGCTGGTGGCAAACCTCCTGAAGTCCTACAAAGCCCTTGGCTGCAATATGTCACTGAAGACCACCACCAACCTGACCCGGGTCACTGGCACCTCAGGTCCTTGCCATCATCTCCTGATCCATGAGAGCCAGTTGGACGCTTTTATCATCAGAACTGTTGTGTAACTGTTCCGGTTGCTCAGTAACAATAAAGTTATGACGTTGCACTTGGGCAATTCTTTCAGTCTTACTTATGCGGAAATGAGTTTTCTTTGTACTCACAAGGTTGTGTAATTTGCATCTAATTACATTCCATGTGTGTTTTTAAGGACTGCACAGTGGATAGTGGTTAGCACGTAGGCCACACAGCTCGGAGACCGGGGTTCAATTCCCCGCTTGGGCATCTCTGTGTGGAGTTTCCATGTTCTTCGGTTTACTCCCACAACTCGAGTTCTGTAAATTTCTGTATTTATTTTTAATCTCAGTTAATGGATATTTTTGCAAACCTTTGTAATGTTAATCACATTTATAGCATTATTAGCTTGAAGAGAATGGTATTTGAGTTGCTGTGATTGGCTGGCGACCAGTCCAGGGTGTAGCCTGTCCAGTTGGGATAGGCTCCAGCGTACCCCCGCGACCCCATTGATAGAAAATGGATATTTGAATGATGGTCAGTTTACCTTACCCATGTCTATTTGTTGTACATTGTGTTTATACAGTGAGGTCCATTATGTGTTGGCTTGGGTCTTTCAAATGAAATTTGAAATAACTTGAGATTGTGATTACTACTAAAAAATTAAAACTACAAAAACGTGATTAATCACAATTAAATATTTTAATCGACGGCCCTTATGTTAGTCCTACAAATGCCTACTTCCAGTTTTTAAAGGCATTTTAAACATTAAAGCAATAGTGCAGATATTTTGACATGAAGTTCCCCATCAGTAGTGTAGTGATCAAACAATATGGGTTCAAAAGAGTAATACATGTGCATTAGTGTCAAATGACTGCGATGCCTGAGTATTCGGACGCTAAGAAGTATCAGGAGTCAAACCAGAAGAAACATTTCAACAACCTTTTATTTTCTTCCCCCTTTTCCAACCTTTACAATCAAAAATAAGGTTTTTTTTTTCTCCCCTCCGCAACCATTGCTCAAACCCATGTGAAGCATATCCATAAATGATGATAACATATGGACAAGCTTATCTTCTGTCTCATCTCATGTCAACGATATACGTAATACAGTAACACAGAGTACAAATAGTTGCATGGGGGGGTAGCATGGGGGGGGGGGAAATTACACAGCACAACCAGGAAGAGCATCGATCAAAAATGACAACAAGGACAATAAAATTACATGTAATAGACAAAAAAAAATAATAAGCCAATATAATAGAAAATAATAATAAAAAAAAATAACAGCAGTATACAAGTGATAGAGACAACTTTACATTTATACAGTGGCCAGAGGCAGGCACCAGGAAGTGAAACTGTCGACTTAATATTGACGTAGACCGCTAAAAAGCTCAGTGCACGGGCGAGTGGGCTTGATAAGACGTCGGCCAATTTGGGGGGGGGGGGGGGGGGGGGGGGGGGGGGGGGTGGGACAGGAAGAGACGACACAGATTCAAAAGAGGCACCTTATGAGAAGCGAGAGCAGCTTTGCTGGTTAGCGATGGGAGAATCATCGTTTTATTAGACACCCGGCGACGCAAAAGGTGTACGGATTCGAATGCGGCAAAGGAGGCGGGGCTCACCTTTTGTGCTTGTCAGCATTGTAAGACTGCATAGTCTTGACCAGGGGTGGGCAAACTACGGCCCGGGGTCCACATCCGGCCCGGCAAGTGTTTGAATACGGCCCGCCCAATCTTTCCAAAGTATTTCATCTAAAGTCAACATACAACCTGGCATCATGGCCTGAGCCAACCTTTTGATGGTTGTATCAATTTCGTTGTTTGACATGGTCTGTTGTTTACAAAGTGCTCCTGAAAAAAGGGACACAAGCACATAATAATAATAATAATAATATTATTATTAGATTATTATAATATTATTAGAACTATTGATTATTATAATTATTATATTAATGCTAATTATTATATTAATTATATATAATATTATTGCTATATTTGCATATTTTACATAATAATATAATAATTATTATTTTAATTTTATTGTAATTATTATAATATTTTATTATTTTTAAAATATTTAAATATAAATATAAAATAATAAATAATGATAGCAGATTGCATGACAATTTTACAGATACAATAATACCAGGTGGACTGTTACGTGTAAAATATATAGTCTGCCCCCCCCCCCCCCCCCCCCCCCCGTAAATTTTGTCATATCAATGCGGCCCGCAAGTCAAAAAGTTTGCCCACCCCTGGTCTTGACTGATATGACAACCGGACTCAGTTTAGGATGTTTTGTTTTTTTTTTTTTTAGTGTTGAGATTAAATCTTCCCAAAACAGGAAGCCAAAGGGGTCGGTTATTATTTAACATAAAAGTTGTTTTGAAATTTTTGAGGCATTTTACGAGTTGTCTGAATAACAAACTGAGTGCTTTAAAACTTTATTATTTTTTTTTGTGTTGTTTTTGCCACTTTTTCTTTGTAAAATATATACGTCATATGTCACAACAATATACAATCTAAGTGCTTGAGAGGTGAAGAGGTTCACACAGAGGAACAATGGTATATGTATTAAAAGAAAAAAAATGAATATTCTTTGGTCAAATAAATGTTCTTATAATGCCACAATTAAAATGTGAGCGCTGGCCAGAATCAAAAAAAAAAAAATATTCCAAAAATGTAAATATTTCTTTGTGTTCGCTCCTTCAGTAAATGATTCAACTGGAGGAGTATGTGGGAGGTAGGAGAGAATAAAGGGAAATTGATGAAAGTGAAAGTGAAAAGGGTCGACTACTTGTTAACTGGAACTGGAGCACCCCCCCCCCAGTTTTTAGTTTTGTTTTTTTTTTTTAGACACATCTCTTACTGCCTCTTCCGCCAATGGAGGACTTCTCCGACTCCAATGTCTCCTCCGATTGAGCTTTAACCTCCTCGGTGTACTCCGCTTCATTTTCTGTCTCTCGGCTCTCATTGCTAGCTTGGCCACTATTTGGCAGCGCCAGGTAAGGGTGCTGGGGCAGGGTGGGCGACGGAGACATTGATGCGGCTTCCATGTGTGCTTTCGTCACCATGGTGCTCAGCGCTCGGTTCTTAAGGCGCAGCTTGTGGGGCAGTGCTGTACCTTTGACCTCGGTCGGGCATTCTGCAGCTTCTGAACCTTTCTGGTGGTAGCTGCTGATGTCAGAGGACGACGACGAGGGGGATTCGTCGTCAGTGGAAGCCTCCTTGTCGGAGCTCCGAGGGTCCCCGTCGCTGGACGATGTGTCTTTAGTGGAGGAATTCTCTTGGTAGAAGGCGTCGTCAGCTCTGGGGCCTCCTTCGTAGGTAAGAACTGGAGGTTCTTCATCCAGTGTGTTGAGGTAGCCGTTGTGCTGCGTGAACACCGACATGCCCTCCTCGGTGCTGTGGATCAGATTGGGGGCAAAGGGGTTCTGGGTGTCGGCTCGCTCGAGGATGTTCTCCTGAACCCGGTAGCTGTAAGGTCCGTGATGGTTCTCACGCTGCTGCTGCTGCTGCTGGCTATTGTAGCGTTCTTGCAGCTCCTCGCTGGCGTAGTCATACTGCTCACAGTCTACAGTCTTTGTCCTCTGGAGCTTCTCCGCGACCTCCGTGATCGTCGCCGAGCAGTCAGAGAACTTGGAGTGCTGCGGCCTGATCTGCTGTTCGCTCGACCTCTGGTTCTCCATGGGGTAACAACCGCTGCTAGAACGATACAAGATGACACTCCTTTGTGAGGAAGTGCTTTGGGGCGCGGAGATGGGGGCTTCCATGTACCCCTGCTGCTGCTGCTGCTGCGGCTGCTGGTAGTCTGAGTTATCTTCAGCCAGCGACACGGTCTGCTGGTGAGGGGACACCAAAGCCGGGTGGTTGCCGTGGTAGACCCGACTGCCCCCATTGCTTTCCATTCTAACCATCTCCATGCTTGAAGGTTCCTTCTTTATATTGTAGCCCAACGGTTCCGGACTGTCCCGGGAGGAACCGTCAGACATGTCCGACACGGAGCCCCTCGGAGAGTACTTGTGGAGCGTATTGTGGCGCTCGCCGCGGACGGACTGCTCCGTTTCAGAAGAGTCCGAGTTGAGCATCACCTGCGAGGCACTGGAGTAGCCGCTACTTGAGAGGTAGGCGTTACTGTTGGGGGTGCCGTTGGTGCTGCTCAGATTGCTACTCGCGTTCCCGCCGGCAGCGCCGCTGGAGATCTGCTGGCTTTTCTCCACGTAGGACGCGGTGCTGATGAGGCCGAAGCGCAACTTGAGCTGAAGTAGTTCCGTTTTTAGACGTACATTCTCCTCGTTCAGGGCCATGACACGGTTCTCCAGGACCATGTCATTTAGGCGCCGCTTCTCCCGCGAACGTTTCGCCGCTTCGTTATTCTTCCTCCGTTTTTCCCAGTACGAATCATCCTTTTTCTCATCGGAGATGAACTCCCGCTTGCGACGAGACGTCACAGTGGGCTTGGAACCTTTACTCGGGCGGCTGGCCCGCGCCCCGCCCTCGGGAGCAGGGGATGGGAGGCCATTGCTGTAGGTAGTATAAGTGTCCACTTCCATGGCGTTGTTGGTGCTGGCTGATGGGTGGTGTAGACTCTGGTTTTCCATTTTTGCCCAAGTAGGGCCAGAGTGAAACTCCAGCAAGGTGACGAAACGGAAAAAACAGGAATAGCAAAAAGTTTTGTTATAAAGAGCGTTTCAACTTATGTTGTGGGACCAGCAAAAACTTCAAAATGAGGTATATGTGTACTTCTGAAAGACAGCCTCATTGATATTTATGCGTTTATGCCAATTCTTTTTCTCGATTGCAATGCTCAAGTATCCAAATTTGCCAAGAAGATTAAAAAAAGATGGACTTCCATGAACATTTTAGACATTGAACTAGACTTCAACAAAAAAGCTAAGAAAAATAAACTTTTATATTTGGAGTTCCAAAGGTTGTATCGCCACACACACACAACTAGTCTCTGGGGTCCTTCAGGAGGTGAACTGGAGTTTATATAGACGTCTTCTCAAAATGTTCTTAGACAGCTTAGAAGCTCGTCAGCTCCTCACAGTGTCTTGCAGAGGAGATGTAGGTCAGGATGTCTACTTCTTAGCTCCCTGAGGATCCAGCGTCAGTGCTGCTGCACGATGGAGGTACTGTGAAGAGACACATGGAGAGGAGGAGAAAGAGTCAGATTTGAGTAAAAGTTGGATTTTGAACATCTGGAATAATAATTATGTTACGTAGAAGCTTCATCACTACGTCTATCAAGTCTTTATGTTGTAATATGCTAAAAGATATGTGGATGCAAAGCGTAGGCAGCAGTATAAAAAACGTGGTTCTGGTTTTTCCGGCTCCGTCTCGTCACGTAAGAACAGGGA